>NC_091766.1:35584605-35887635 GCF_029378745.1 Bos indicus | reverse complement strand
TGGGATATGGTGATGGTGTCTATTCTGTGACCACCTGGCTTTCTCTGGCTAGCATAAGGCAGATCCAAAATAAGAAATCAGTGGAAGAAGTTGTAAAGAAGGGCTTGGAAAATAAGCTACCAACATGTATGCATGGGCTGCCATGTCACTAGGCCACGTTTTGCTTCTAAGTAGTTGCTTAGAATCCTTCACAGTAAATGCTACTTTCCTATTATGAGTCTATCTTTTACATTTTTATTTATTTATTTATTTTTATATTTTATTTTATTTTTTAATTTTACAATATTGTATTGGTTTTGCCATATATCAAAATGAATCCGCCACAGGTATACATGTGTTCCCCATCCTGAACCCTCCTCCCTCCTCCCTCCCCATACCATCCCTCTGGGTCGTCCCAGTGCACCAGCCCCAACCATCCAGTATCGTGCATCGAACCTGGACTGGCGACTCATTCTCTATATGATATTATATGTATTTCAATGCCATTCTCCCAAATCATCCCACCCTCTCCCTCTCCCACAGAGTCCAAAAGACTGTTCTATACATCAGTGTCTCTTTTGCTGTCTCGTATACAGGGTTATTGTTACTGTCTTTCTAAATTCCATATATATGCGTTAGTATACTGTATTGGTGTTTTTCTTTCTGGCTTACTTCACTCTGTATAATAGGCTCCAGTTTCATCCACCTCATTAGAACTGATTCAAATGTATTCTTTTTAATGGCTGAGTAATACTCCATTGTGTATATGTACCACAGCTTTCTTATCCATTCATCTGCTGATGGACATCTAGGTTGCTTCCCTGTCCTGGCTCTTATAAATAGTGCTGCAATGAACATTGGGGTACATATGTCTCTTTCAATTCTGGTTTCCTCAGTGTGTATGCCCAGCAGTGGGATTGCTGGCTCATAAGGCAGTTCTATTTTCAGTTTTTTAAGGAATCTCCACACTGTTCTCCATAGTGGCTGTACTAGTTTGCATTCCCACCAACAGTGTAAGAGGGTTCCCTTTTCTCCACACCTTCTCCAGCATTTATTGCTTGTAGACTTTTGGATCGCAGCCATTCTGACTGGCCTGAAATGGATTAAAGATCTAAACTTAAAGACCAGAAACTATAAAACTCCTAGAAGAGAACATAGGCAAAACACTCTCCGACATACATCACAGCAGGATCCTCTATGACCCACCTCCCAGAATATTGGAAATAAAAACAAAAATAAACAAATGGGACCTAATTAAACTTAAAAGCTTCTGCACAACAAAGGAAACTCTAAGCAAGGTGAAAAGACAGCCTTCAGAATGGGAGAAAATAATAGCAAATGAAGCAACTGACAAACAACTAATCTCAAAAATATACAAGCAACTCCTACAGCTCAATTCCAGAAAAATAAATGACCCAATCAAAAAATGGGCCAAAGAACTAAATAGACATTTCTCCAAAGAAGACATACAGATGGCTAACAAACACATGAAAAGATGCTCCACATCACTCATTATCAGAGAAATGCAAATCTTTTACATTTTTTACTGGAGTGTAGCTGCTTCACAATATTGTGTTAGTTTCTTCTAATAGCAAAGTGAATCAGCTATGCGTATACATACAGCCCCTCCTTTCTGAATCTCCTTCCTAGGTAGGTCACCACAGAGCACTGCGGAGGGTTCCCTGAGCTACAGAGTAGGTTCTCAGTAGTTGTGCATTTCACACATAGTATCAATAGTGTATATATTTCAACCCTAATCTCCCAATACATAACACCACCCTTCCCCCTTCCTTTGGTGTCCATACATTTTTTTCTCTACATCTGTCTCTTTTTCAGTTTTGCAAAAGATCATCCATATCATTTTTTTAGATTCCACACTTATGTGTTAATATATGATATATTTTTTTCTGTTTCTGACTTACTTTAGTCTCTATGATAAGCTCTAGGTCCACCCACATCTCTACAGATGACCCAATTTAGTTCCTTTTCTATGACTGAGTAATATTTCATCACACACACACACACACCCCCCACATCCTCTTTATCCATTCCTCCGTTGATGAACATTTAGGTTGCTATTGTTTAATCCAAATCCAAGATAAGTCATCATATGCTTTCTTTCCAACACTGAAATCCTGCTCAATGAAAGGCAACTTTTTAAGTGTTAGGTCATCATTTAATGTGATTATTAGCTTATTGATACAATATGGCACATATACATCCAAAAAGAACCACAGCATCAGATAGTTTAAAATTCTCACAGTAAGAGGGGTGTACTGTGGGTCTACTACTGGTTCTTTAACTGCAGCTCCTTGTTCTACCCTAGGCAGGGCAGCTTTGAGCTACACCACTCTGCTATTGCTTTTCTCTTTCAGAATAGCAGTGACTACTTTGACACAAACCCTTGCTCTCTCTACAGCATATATCTAGTCGTTCACTTGTCCTTTTGCTGGATTCCAGGACACTGGATTATCCCCCCATCTCTCTGACTCCTCCTTTACCACCTCCTAGTCCTGTCCCTCATGTTTAATATCAATCACCCCTAAGATTTGCCTTCAAACCCCATTTCTTTCCTTTACTCTTTCCTTCAGCTAAAGAATCCTATGTCAGCAACCATGCATTTCACTCCTGCTTGCACGCAACCAAAAGAGCATCTTTCTGTGAATGTTCTGTCATCATCTTGAAGTCGACATGCCTACAGCTAGTCATCTGCCTTCTCCTTGTATATGCTCCTATTTCTCACCATAATCCCCATTGACAGAAGCTGTTGTTCAAGTCAGACAGGCTCAAAACCTTAGCATTCTTCATGTGGGAGGTCTGCATTATGGTGCTAAGTCTTGTAAATCATATGGAAGTAAATTACACTTCCTTGTTTCTTTTTCATGTACCCCTTTCCTTTCTATCATCAGTAATAAAAATTTTAGTTAAGAATTGTTCTCTCTCTCGGAAACAATATCAGTAAGAGGACTTATTATAATTCTTTCTTTTAATCCACATTGTATGCAAGAAGACTATCATTAAAGCCCTACTCTGGTCAGACTGTCCCTAGTTGTATAACTTAGTTTCAAATGCTTGCTGAATAAAGTGCAGGAAACACAAGGAAGACTAAAATGACATTGGGTTGGATGACAGGAAGACTGGAGGAAGAATCAAAAGTAATAGATATCTTCCATGAATAAACTGAAGGTTTCTGAATAAATGGTAGGGTATCACCAAAGGTATCAAGGTATCATGATAAGGTCTCACTATGGTATATTAAAAATAAAAATAATGTCCTTAACTAGGTCATAACTCTCCAGAACAGCTTCCTTTTCTGCTCTTTATCATTCCATAGATGTTTTTATAAAATGAATATACCATTCAAGTACATATTATGGAATTGAATCAATTTTATGGTTGTAGACATGAGGTTGGGAAAACAAGTGAGGAGTCTGTGGGATGATAAGACATGGAGTGCCTCTGAGAGGCTGAGAAGCTTCTGCACTGAGTCAAGTCATACAGAATGGATGTTCTCATGCATCTCTAAATATCATCAGGTCTCTTTTGTGTCAATTACTAGCAACTACCTAGAATGGTGTGCTCAGTCACTTCAGTTGTATCTTCGTGACCCTGTGGACTGTAGCCCACAAGGCTCCTCTGTCCATGGGATTCTCCATGCAAGAATACTTGAGTGGGTTGCCATTTCCTCCTCCAGGGGATTTTTCCCAACCCAGGGATTGAACCTGTGTCTCTTATGTCTCCTGCATTGGCAGGAGCATCCTTTACCACTAGTGCCACATGGGAATCCCTACCTAGAATGTAAGGTACTACTATTAATGGTTAATAGCCCTTCCCAATCTGTATCAGTCAGCTTTATTTTTGAAGAAAGCCTTTGATGTTCCAAAAACTCTAGACCAAAAAATTACTCCTCTCTGCAAGGTCCCATCAGAGAAGGCAATGGAACCCCACTCCAGTACTCTTGCCTGGAAAATCCCATGGACGGAGGAGCCTGGTAGGCTGCAGTCTGTGGAGTCGCTAAGAGTCGGACACGACTAAGCGACTTCGCTTTATTTTTTCACTTTCATGCATTGGAGAAGGAAATGGCAACCCACTCCAGTGTTCTTGCCTGGTGAATCCCAGGGACGGGGGAGCCTGGTGGGCTGCCATCTATGAGGTTGCACAGAGTTGGACACAACTGAAGTGACTTAGCAGCAGCAGCAGAGGCAAGGTCCCATTATACCTAGCACTAAAAATCACAAATAATCCTTCAAATCCAGATAAAATGCCTTCTTTCCACAATGCCTTTCAAAACCTATAGAAACATTTTGTTCCTCTGTATTTTACAGTAATTTTTATGAACCTCTATTTAACTTCTTGTATTACGTCAGGTGTCAGTGTGACCTATATATTCTAGTGTATTCTATGTTCATCAATGGGTAGAATGGAACTCTTATGGGGAAGAGAAAGAACTACAGAATCAAAAGACTTGGGTTTGATAAACATAGCTGGCACATAGAAGCTCTGTGACGGACTGAGGAGTGAGGCCTGCAATGTTTTTGAGGCCCACTCTGATCATCTGAAAAATAGCAATAATAATGATCTGTCCTCAAACAAGTGGTGGTGAGAACTTGGCTAATCTACCTGAAAATACTTTGCAAATGATAACATGCTCTGAAAATAATACTTGTTATGAATATTCCACACTGCACCTGACCAGTAACTTTTCATTTATGAGATACTTAATAAATACTTGTAGATTCAAATCAAATTGCATCTCAACCTTTCAAGGTGAGGAATATTTAATAAAATAAAATTTAGAAAATATGTTTTATATGCTAAAATTGTTTCCGTAGATAAATGATTTCCCAAATGAATACAGCTAATAGGAAATTGCTTAGGCAGTAGCTCAATATTTGGAATATTCTGGTTTAAGCCAAAATATATATTTATCATTTTTATTTGCAGTTTTCATGAAAATAGAACATAGGCTTGATAGTAGTGCCTTTGGCTCCAGAAGACAGAAAGAGCATGTTTATAAAAGAGAGACAAATAGAAAGTGAATGAGAAATTAATCACTGGGGAGTATGACAAAGAATATGTATCTTCAGCCTAATGAATATGATGATTGCACTTCCCTGCTTTCGCATCAGTGGGACAAGTGAATATCCAGGATAACAAAGAATTGTTGTTTTGCTTTAGAGAAACGCTGATGTTGATGTAAAGCATAAATGGTTTCTGAATTCTCATCAGGCCTCAGTTCAGTTCAGTTCAGTTGCTCAGTCGTGTCTGACTCTTTGCGACCCTGTGATCAGGCCTACTCATGCCTTAAGTTGTCTTTTTCTTAATTTAATTTAATTAATTTATTGTTGGCAGAGCTGGGTCTTTATTGTTGCATGGGCTTTCTCCAGTTGTAGCAAGTGGGGGCTACTCTCTAGTTGCAATGCACAGGCTTCTTATCATGGTGGCATCTCTTGTTGCAGAGTACCAGCTCTAGGCCCATGGGCTCAGTATTTGGGTGCACAGGCTTAGTTGCCCCGTGGCATATATGCAGTCTTCCCAGACCAGGGATTGAACCTGCATTCCTACATTAGTAAGTGGATTCCCAACCATTGGACCACCAGGGAAAATCCATACTTTGAGAAGTGAGGTGGCTTTAGATACTAGATACTCCACATTTAATTTTTATGAAAGCCAGAGAGTGCAGAGAGAGCTAGCAAAGGTGTGAAAGAGTAGGGTAGGCAATAATAATAATGACTAGCATTTTCTGAATATTTACTATATGCCAAGAAGTATTTCAATTCTTTACGTCTATTTCTTAACTGAATCCACACAACACCCTGTGAGGCAGGCGCTCTTATTGTCTTAATTTAACAAATTCAGAAGTGGAGGCAGAAATTAAATATCTTGTTGACAATTATGTAAATAGTCAGTTGGTTCCAAAGACTTTGCTCTTACCAATTGAAAACAATTCCTCTTTTTAACCCCAACATAAGAGGTAACTGAAACTGGTAGACTGTTTATGGACAGGGGTGCCAGATAATTGGGCTTCTCAGGTGCTGCTAGCGGTAAAGAAGCTGCCTACCAATGCAGGAGACGTAGGAGACGCCAGTTCCATCCCTGGGTTGGGAAGATCCCCTGGAGGAGGGCACAGCAACTCACTCCAGTATTCTTGCTTGGAAAATCCCACGGACAGAGGAGCCTGTCAGGCTGCAGTCTGTAGGGTCACAAAGAGTCAGATACGACTGAAGTGACTTCACACACAAGCACACCAGATAATTAACCTTGACGTGCCTGTAAATAATTTGGGAGTTTGAGAAGGGAATTGAGGATCTATGTGAGTGGATGTGGAGATGAGTCTTAACAGACTTTGCATGCTAAAGAAACCAGCTTTTCTTAGGCCTCACTAGCCTCAAAATACAAATGGAGTTATGGTTCTCTGGGTATATGGAAGATGGAAAAATTGATTCAATTTCCAGATTCAGGTATAGAAGGCAAAATATTTCGTGGTTGCTATTTTATTCTAATTTCCGTGTTAGTGTCTCATTAATGCTACTCTCATGATTGTATATCTTTTGGCTTAATGTTTACTGGTTTTGTTTTCTTCTACATTCCTATGTTGGAAGCATCAGAAGCTATAGAATAATCAAAGTAAGTATTAGGAGGAAGGGAAGGATAAACAAGGAAGCTGGAGTAAAAGTCTTATCTTACAGTGTGTGTCTGAGGTTTGTTTCCTCCTAATTTGGGGGGGAGGGTCGCCCTTTCCTGTAGAAAATGTAAATGATGAAGTATACCACTCTGCCTTTTGATGACCCCAACTTCTCATAACCTTGCTCTCCATCCATGAATTTCCTCTGCTACCAGATGTGTGAAGTAGCCTCCTAACTGTGGAAATTGCTTCCAGATCCTTTCTTTGTATTGTGGAGCCAATGAATAACAATGATTTAAAGTCATGGTTCTTTAAATTTTTGTGCAATGGACCACTTCAACAGGGTAGTGGCTGCTTATGGAACGCCTTCTCAGAATGATGTTCTTAAATACATGTTATTTAAAAATAATACTATAAAAGAAATAATTTACATTGAAATACAGTTGCTAAAATATTTTTAAAACTGTAATGTATAATATGGGCTTCCCTGGTGGCTCAGTGGTTAAAAAAAAAAAATCCACCTTCCAATGCAGGAGATGCAGGTTCAATTCCTGGGTTGGAAGATGACCTAGAGAACAAAATGGCAAGCCACTCCAATATTCTTACCTGGAGAATCCCTTGGATGGAGGAGCCTGGCAGTCTTTAGTCCATGGGGTCTCAAAAAGTATGGGACACAACTTTGCAACTAGACCACAACAAGCAACATATAATATATGTGCTTTAAGCACACTAAATAAAGTTCTGGCAGCAAATCTAATGATGAATGCAATTTCTAGGTAATAATGAAGGTAAACAATATTTTACCATATTGGCAACAACCATAATATGGTATGAAAATACATACAATTTCTATTGGTTACAAAGTGGTAGTTTCTGCTAATACTACTGTACATTTAGTATATATTAATAATAGAAAATAATACGAGATTTAGATAAAGATTAGTGGAAATAAAGATGTAATACTTTTACACCTTGCTGTCCATTTGTAAAGTCTTGTGGACTCTGTAGACTCAAGGCTCAGGACATGGAATTAAGTGAAAACCTATACACTCTACTTCCAATGTTTAAACTTATAGATGACAAACTATTGAATTTTAAATATCAGGTGTTAGATGGGACAGAATTGGAAGAAACCATTGCCTTCTTCCCCTTTGTATAATCAGGCCATAAATTAGGATACATGCTGTACATGCTGGCATTCCTGAGATTCTCTTTTTTCTTATCATTTGCCATCAAAGGGGCAGTGAAATGTATAGTTGCTATTTGAGTGGGATAATCACATTGATGATTTTAATTCTTATTTATATAAGCATCCAGTTGGCTAGCTAGTCATAGGCCAATAAACTAAAGAAAGGTGACACAGGGGAAATAATTTTGGAGTAGAGATATCTGTGCATAGAATGACTTTTAAGGAGGGTCTCACAAAGTACACACATCTTGAAGAACCAGAGGGTAGCTTGATGTCCTGTACACTTAAAAGAATAGTGAATGTCACTCAAAATGGAAAACAGGCATATTGGAAAGTGAACAAGCAGTTTCTATCAATAAACTAATCCTAGGCATGGGCAATCAGTGGATAACCCAGAAATCATCTACTTCTAGACACAGAATTGTAAACTCTAAGAGCTAAAGTTTGGTTTATTTATTTTTTTTTTGTAAAAATCACCCTAAACAAAGATATCACAAATTATTTTAGTAACATTTCTAATACACAGATATACTCCTCTTGTAAAATCAACTATTATAGATATGACTAAAGTATTTATCACCATCCACAACCCAGTTCTTTCCCTCTATGTATCAATGGTGGTCCATACTTTTTCTATTACGTATATGTTTGGTTTCTGAATTTCCCTTTATAGCATAGAAATGATATTTTTATATATATATATATATATATATATATATATATATATATAATTTTCTTTTTTCACAACATGTAATTTAATGTCTTCCCATGTTAGCACACAGGTATTTATTCATCTTAGCCATTGCACATTTATTCCTATAATAATCCATTTGTTTTTTGCACACTTATTCCTATATAATCCATTTGTGTTTTGGACACGTTTTATTTTTAATATAATTTCTATGATAAGCAATGCAGTAGTAACATGTCTAGCAAACTTCCTTGAGCTCATGTGTTGTTTCTATAGCACATAAGCTGCAAGTAGACTTATTATGCCTCTGTGTGTGTGCTATAAGAGATGCTGCCAGGTTCCTTTCCATAATGTAAAGACGTATACTCCCCTCAGCGTGGATAAGAGCCCCAGCTTCCCACACCTTGCCAATATCCACCTTCATGATCAAAAAGGACACCAGGCCTTTACTTCTGTAGTCATTCACCACAGGAAGAGTTGCAGAGTAATGTTAAATTCATTCTTAGGAACTCCTGGGTCTTCAGGTCTTCTCTTTCCAGATGGACAGATTCTCTTATGTTCAGTAAATAACAGTTAGAAAAGTTAGATGTTCCTACCAATAGTAAATATAAGCCAAAATCTCAAATCTACTATCCTGATCTTTAGTTTTCAGTGTGAAAAGAGAGAGAGAAAGAGGAAGACCTTGAAAGAGAAAGTGATAAGAATGAATGAGGGGAACTAACATTCTTTAAAGAAGTGCAGGGAAACACCAGGCTGTGTGGTAGGCACTCTTTTTAGAGGCAGATAAAGAGCATATACAAGGTGGTCCTTGCCCTAAAGAGGCTCTTAATCTAGGGAGAGGGAACAATAAGTAATAAACATTCATGTTCAAGTATGATATGTGTTAGTATAGAGGTGCTGTGGGAATGTAAGAAAAGACACCTTACTCTCGCTAGGAATCCTGACCCCAGTATCCAATGAGGAAGGCAAAGAAGACGTGCCGGTTAAGAGAGATACCACACTTGCCTAGGCAGCTACCACCCTGAAATCCAGATATGGCATAAAAGAGGCTGTTCCTATAATCCATGCAATGAAATAGCCTTATTACTCTGACAACTTATTAGTGAGTGCTTTGGGGACTTGGATGGGATTCACCTAGGACTTGCCTTCTTATGAATTCTATACCTAAAAAGCCTTGGTTGGAGAAGGTCCTAATATCTTTGAAACATTGAGAGAGGAAAACAGTGGCTCCTAGAAAGAGTACTAAAGTGAAAAGAAAAAAAAAAAAAAAAAGGCAAACAAGAGTATTTGAAAGGTATTTCTTGCTTCCTTTCTTTCTTCCTTCCTTCTTTCCCCCATCCTTCCCCTCTTTCCTTCCTTCCTTTAATTTTCTTTCTTTCTTTCTTTCCATTATTATTTGGAGGGTTACTTCTTAGAAAATACAAAATGTGTATTTAATTGCTATGGTAATGGAATGTGAACTGAAAAAAAAGACACGAAGAGATGACAAGAGAGCAGAAGCATGGGTGTGTATGATTTCACGTCAACTAGTGTTTATGCAAAGCCTTTGCCCACTGCCAAAGCCTCTTGGTATATTTGCATAATTAAAAACAGCAACATAATCAGCATGCTGGAAAAACAGCACTAACTAGATTGTGCCCCAAACTTAAACTCCTCTGAACATTCTCTAAGATATGCGTGTTGCTTGTAAATTCCATCAGTCAACAGGCTGATCAAATTATTGAGACATATCCAGTTTCCTGGAGGTCAGTGGAGTTTCTTCCATTTGAACCAGGGTAGATACAGTATTTCAGAGAGTGAAAGCTTTGGCTTGGAACATCTTTTCAAATATAAAACTTTCCTCTAGTGATCTCTAAATTCAGTAGATCTCTCAGAAAAGAAAGTGGCATCTTTGCTTGGTAGAATAATGCAATACTTTCCAATCATACTCAGAAGTACTCAGGAAGTGTGCCTTCTATTGTGTTTGTGAGACATCCATGGCTGTAGGAATTTCGAAGAACCAGCTGCTTGATAGAGAGCTGGAGTCAGCCATACCTCTGTTTTTCTCTCCCTGCACCTTGCTCTCTCAGTACCTTCTCATGGAGAGCTTGGGATCCCCTGGAAGATTCTTTCTCCTAGTTCCACCATGAGTATCTGTTAAAGTTTATTTTCATCTTAAATTCTGTTCAGTTCAGTTCAGTTGCTCAGTTGTGTCCGACTCTTTGCAACCCCATGAACCGTAGCATGCCAGGCCTCCCTGTCCATCACCAACAGCTGGAGTCCACCCAAATCCATGTCCATCGAGTTGGTGATGCCATCCAACCATCTCATCCTCTGTCATCCCCTTCTCCTCCTGCCCTCAATATTTCCCAGCATCAGGGTCTTTTCAGATGAGTCAGCTCTTCGCATCAGGTGGCCAAAGTACTGGAGTTTCACCTTCAACAACAGTACTTCAATGAATACCCAAGACTGATCTCCTTTAGAATGGACTGGCTGGATCTCCTTGCAGTCCAAGGGACTCTCAAGAGTCTTCTCCAACACCACAGTTCAAAAGCATCAATTCTTCAGTGCTCAGCTTTCTTTATAGTCCAACTCTCACATCCATAAATGACTACTGGAAAAACCGTAGCCTTGACTAGATGGACCTTTGTTGACAGAGTAATGTCTCTGCTTTTGAATATGCTGTGTAGGTTGGTCATAACTTTCCTTCCTAGAAGTAAGTGTCTTTTAATTTCATGGCTGCAATCACCATCTGCAGTGATTTGGGAACCCCCCCCCCAAATAAAGCCAGCCACTGTTTCCCTATCTATTTGCCATGAAGTGATGGGACTGGATGCTATGACCTTAGCTTTCTTAATGTTGAGCTTTAAGCCAACTTTTTCACTCTCCCCTTTAACTTTTGTCAAGAGGCTCTTTAGTTCTTCACTTTCTGCCATAAGGGTGGTATCATCTGCATATCTGAGGTTATTGGTATTTCTCCCGGCAATCTTGATTCTAGCTTGTGTTTCCTCCAGCCCAGCGTTTCTCATGATGTACTCTGCATATAAGTTAAATAAGCAGGGTGACAATATGCAGCCTTGATGTACTCCTTTTCCTATTTGGAACCAGTCTGTTGTCCCATGTCCAGTTCTAACTGTTGCTTCCTGACCTGCATACAGGTTTCTCAAGGGACAGGTCCGGTGTTCTGGTATTCCCATCTCCTTAAGAATTTTCCACAGTTTATTGTGATTCACACAGTCAAAGGCTTTGGCATAGTCAATAAAGCAGAAATAGATGTTTTTCTGGAACTCTCTTGCTTTTTCAATGACCCAGTGGATATTGGCAATTTGATCTCTGGTTCCACTGCCTTTTCTGAATCCAGCTTGAACATCTGGAAATTCACAGTTCACTATTGCTGAAGCCTGGCTTGGAGCATTACTTTACTAGCGTGTGAGATGAGTGCAATTGTGCAGTAGTTTGAATTCTTTGGCATTGCCTTTCTTTGGGATTGGAATGAAAACTGACCATTGTGATTATCTGGGTCATGAAGATCTTTTTTTGTACAGTTCTTCTGTGTATCCTTGCCACCTCTTCTTAATATCTTCTGCTTCTGTTAGGTCCCTACCATTTCTGTACTTTATTGAGCCTATCTTTGCATGAAATGTTCCCTTGGTATCTCTAATTTTCTTGAAGAGATCTCTTTTAAATTTTGTGGGCCTTACTAAAATTCAACCACAGCTCCCAGCCATGTTCAGAGTTTGAGTATCTTGGTGTTTGGTTTGTTTCATGGCTCTGCTCAAGCACAAGTGCTGGTAGAATTGATGAAATGACTGCTGATGGAGAAGAGGCAAAACAACACAGGATTTCCCATTAGCTCCCACTTATGTACACTTGAGAGAAAGGTGCCCTGCTATGTTATCCTGGCTCATGCATTAGTTGAGTTGTCTGAGGCTATTATGACCTATGTGCTCTTTGTATGGGACCAGGGCTGATCTTGTGTCCACATTTGTTGTGGACACAATAAATAAGAAGACATCAATAATAAGACTTAAACCAGAAATCATATTCTCTTGCCACAAAAATGCATCATGTCACTTCCACTTTCTCTAATAGTTGTAAAACAGAATCTGGCACCTGCTGAGGCAGAGAGCAAGAATATTTAGATGCAAAATAATTAGCCTATCGAAGTCCCATCTTCATGAATTAACATGTAAAGGATCAAAATGTTGCAGCCTTAGTGGATGTGGATTGCTCATTTTTAATTAAAAACATCAATGGCCCCAGAAATATGATTAAGTGTCCAGAGGGACTTTTTCCCAGTTGCAGCCATGCAACTCAGACACATTTGTTGGTTTGGGGCTTTCAGTTTTCTTTCATTCTGCTTGCACCTCTCTGTAAAATATCCTACCTGATATGAAACCCCAAGATTGTACATCTGTGCTGTAATTTGGTTCAATTACTCTTTCACCCAAGTTCAAATGGTATATGTAAAAATGGAAAAGCACACTTCTCTTTTGCAGTTGTTCCCTAGGAAGTGATTGCGATTCCCATTCACTCCAGCTTCCATAACTTTGTTTTTTGTGCCACCTTGGAGAGTGTAAGATGTTCATGGATAGAAATGGGAGGTCTCGAACATACAAACTTGAGCCCATTTACTGTCAAGTTCTGCTTCAACTTAGCACTTGTCCCAACTCCTCTTTTTCTCCTTTACATCATTTGTTTACAGGCCTCTACCTTCTATTAAATTTTAGAAACCTACACCATATTTTTATACATCTTTAGGTATCTAACTACTTAGCCGCTGACACAGTGTTTTATAATAAGTAATAGTTCAATAAATATTTGTTAGAGACAGAAATAGACAAGTGTTACCCAAAGTGAGATATGTAATATGATTACAGACTGTAACCAAATGAATTGCTTTATCTCAATAATAATGTAACTATTTATGCTCATTGCTAAATATCACCTCAGATGTATAACTTTCACAATGGCTTTATGACAAATTAAAAATGATAGTAAGCATTCAAAGAACAAGTATCAACAATGTTAAATACATATTAAGATAGGATTTATATGACTATGACAAATATTGTGATACTGGTGTGTATCAGAAGCAATGATATGAGGAAACTAAGGGATATTCAATTCTCCAGTATTTATTATTATTATTAGGGAATTTTAATGGAAAAATTAAAATGCTGAAGTTGATTTTACAGTGAGGAGTAGAAGCTAGGAAACTTAAATGATGTTGGGAATTTGAGCCTGTAATGATTCTAGAACATGACTTTCTCATCTAGAGAAGCAGCTGGTTGGACTAACATGGATGGCCTCAGCTGTGCCTCTAAGCCCAAATGTAAGGGCCAAACAAGTGTATTCAGTGGAGTCCATGTGCATTTTCATGAGAAACGCTGGACTGGAAGAAACACAAGCTGGAATCAAGATTGCTGGGAGAAATATCAATAACCTCAGATATGCAGATGATACCACCCTTATGGCAGAAAGTGAAGAGGAACTAAAAAGCCTCTTGATGAAAGTGAAAGTGGAGAGTGAAAAAGTTGGCTTAAAGCTCAACATTCAGAAAATGAAGATCATGGCATCCGGTCCCATCACTTCATGGGAAATAGATGGGGAAATAGTGGAAACAGTGTCAGACTTTATTTTTCTGGGCTCCAAAATCACTACAGATGGTGACTGCAGCCATGAAATTAAAAGACGCTTACTCCTTGGAAGGAAAGTTATGACCAACCTAGATAGCATATTCAAAAGCAGAGACATTACTTTGCCAACAAAGGTCCGTCTAGTCGACTATGGTTTTCCCTGTGGTCATGTATGGATGTGAGAGTTGGACTGTGAAGAAAGCTTAGCGCTGAAGAATTGATGCTTTTGAACTGTGGTGTTGGAGAAGACTCTTGAGAGTCCCTTGGACTGCAAGGAGATCCAACCAGTCCATTCTGAAGGAGATCAGCCCTGGGATTTCTTTGGAAGGAATGATGCTAAAGCTGAAACTCCAGTACTTTGGCCACCTCAGGCGAAGATTTGACTCATTGGAAAAGACTCTGATGCTGGGACGGATTGCGGGCAGGAGGAGAAGGGGACGACAGAGGACAAGATGGCTGGATGGCATCACTGACTCGATGGACATGAGTCTCAGTGAATTCTGGGAGTTGGTGAGGGACAGGGAGGCCTGGTGTGCTGCGATTCATGGGGTCGCAAAGAGTCGGACACAACTGAGAGACTGATCTGATCTGATCTGATCTGATGTGCATTTTCAAGAACCATTTCTGGCTGCATTGTTGTTTCGCCTTTTCTCTAAGTAACTTCTCTCTGTTCACTCTCAATTTATACAACATGGTTCTGCTACAATTTGCTGCCAGCCATAGTCTGATTTGTCTCTTTATTATAGAGGCCAGAATGTGAGAACAAACTTCATTTTGGCTCTGGCAAGCCAGATCTTGATATGCAGTGGCTCCCCTGGTAGTAATTCAAACATGTTTCAGTGTCCTTCCATAGTATGTGAATATAGGTGCTTTATACATATTTTTTTCACCTGTGGAAAGTAGAGTTTTAGATAATACTTTTCTCTTGGTAAATAACACATTTCATACGACCAGTTTATGCTCCCATATGTTATTCATGATGATGTCTTTCTATTAGGGACTTCCTGAGCATTTACAGCCCTGCTTCATCAATAAACACAGATTTATATTGTTTTCATGAGCTCTAAAGTAGTAAATTTTCTCTAAACAAGGATTATGGTAAATATAATTGAATTATAGATTCAAAATACATATTTATAAAGGTCCTGTGTTCCTGGAAGCCCATGCAAAATGTAACTGATGATCACTAATAGAATATTTCCCATTAGGAACAGCCTCACCAGCCTATATTTCTGCCTGATCCTAATGGTGACACTCTCTGCTTTCCTGTATATAACTTCCAAAAAGTAAGACTTTAAAAATTAAATCTCATATATTTCTCCTTTATGTTTTAGCTCCTCCTTTGCCTTTTGCTTCAACATGCCACTCTGTGGGATCTGTTAATATGGAGGATTAGGAAAAGAGTCCCTGTTGATACATTTCAAGTCTGTTTAAACTATAAAACGAACAGACAGTTTTATTTCATTCCTTGTGTGAAGCTACACAGTCTAATATGAAATGTAATTCATATAATTACATTTATAAAAATATAGAACAGTCTAATATGAAATATAATTGCTCTAGTAATCCTTGAAACTGCCCTCTAAGGAATGGCATTTGAAGATCTCAGTGGGACATTAATTCAGTTGAAATTGTTGTATTTTTCAGGTCCGACCCTAACCTCCCAGTTTTCCTTTAGTGATATAGTATGACACTATGGAAGAATGTCCACAATCAAATTTCCTTTTCTAAGCAGATGATACAGCAAGTCTTTTTTTCTCATAGGTCAGCTGGCATGAGCTAAGCAAGATGCCTTATTAGATGAAATGTTCCAAATTACTCAGTGGATTAATACAAATCTGTTTATCTGAACCCACACCTGGTGTAAACTCTTTTCTGAGTTCATTGCTAACACTCCAAAAAGAAGGTCACATTGATGAAGAGGGAAAAAAGTCAGAAAAAGAATAAGAAATTCAGTTCTTTCAGATTAGTGGGGCATGCTTTTGTACAACTTGGCAAAACAATCAGCTAGAAACCTGATAGCCTAAAAAGGAGTGGAAGGGTCTTCCTAAGTACACAGTGACAACTAAAAAAGCATTAGGGGATCACTAGGAAATACCTCCTCGAGTATACAAAATACCACTTTCCGAATTAAGACCTAGAGACCTGCAAATCAGGTCCCCTAAACAGTCACTTTTCAGATTGCATTAATTATCTTATTTTGCTTTTCCTTTTGGCAGCCAAATCTCAGTCACAAGGATAAGACACACTAATGTGTGTGAACCAGTCATGATATTAGGCATGTGTGTGCATGATCAGTTATGTTTGATGTTTTGTGATCCCCATGGATTGTAGCCCTCTGAGCTCCTCTGTCCATGGAATTTTCCAGGCAGTGGGTTGCCCTTTTCTCCCCCAGGGCATCTTCCCAACCCAGGGATTGAACCTTCATCTCTTGCCTCTCTTGCATTAGTAGGCAGGTTATCAGTTGAGCCACCAGGGAAGCCCCACATTAGGCATAATCACATATATTTTCTTATTGAATCTACTTGATTATTTTATGAGTAAATAATTATCATCCATATTTTCCAAGTGAGGCAACTGAAACTCAAGGAGACTAAATAGTTTTTCCAAAGGTCACGGAACCAATAGGTAGAGAGACTGGGATTTTTGTTTTTAACATAGACAGGCATGGCTCCAAGACCCATGTCCTTTGTACTTTAGTATGCTTCTCAAAATGTAGGTTGAACCCTATAAAATTGCTATTTTGAATTAGTCAGAAACAACAGAACATAGACAACTACATATAATTCACCCTAAGGAATTTGGAGTTGTTATACTTTAATGATGCAAATATGACTTCATTTTATTCATGACAACAAAAGAGGGACTCTGAGTTGAAGGGACCATACAATTTCAGTTAGTAGCTTTGGGGAAATTTTGAGTACATTTAGTAGAATGACTATATGCTTTTGACCAGAAAATAGACCAATGCTTTCCAAACTTTAATGTATACACAGTCCCCCAGGGATTCTGTTAACATGTAGAGTCTGACTCAGTGTATCTGGAAGAGGACTTGCAATTCTGAATTTCTAGCAAACTCTCATATGATGTCAATGCTGATGGTCTGAGAACCATACTTTGAGAAGCAAGGGATTAGACAACTCTTCTTAAATTAACAATGAGCATCCATTCTTCGAGAATTATCTGGCACCTCTAGCAACTGTTTCTAGCCTGTTGTGTAGTCACTAAGTCATGTCCAACTCTTTGTGACCCCACAGACTGTAGCTTGCCAGGCTCCTCCATCTATGGGATATCCCAGGCAAGAATACTGGAGTGAGTTGCCATTTCCTTCTCCAGAGGATCTTCCCCACCTAGGGGTCAAACCAGCATCTCCTGCATTGGCAGGTGGATTCTTTACCACTGAGCCACCTGAGAAGTTCCTAGCCAATAAAATCACTAAGGATAGTCTATGCTATGCCTTACTTTCCAAAGCCAAGAAATCCTTGTTTCAGAGCTAGGAATTAGGATCACTGGACTCTAAAAGAATCACCCTAGCACATGCTCTGGCTTTGCTCTTTGCTTCACTCTGCTCAGAATCTCTTCCAGGCCTGTGTAGGTAGGAAATATTTACAGAACTGTGTCCTTCATCTGAGACCAATACCACTAACTTTGTGACAAATCATTAGTTGTAAGCAGTGAAAAAGGTGAGTTTAAGAAGTTCCAATTACAGTTAAATTAGATAAGTGAACTAATTCTTTAGTAATATTGGGAAGCTATGTTATTAATTCAGTAGTAAGGGCATTGTGAATATTAAGAAAAAGTATAATTATAATTGCTTTACACAGACTACAGATTATTACCTGTATTATTTGTCTTTTGCTGAATAACAAACCACCCTAAATGTTAATGGCTTGAAATAGTCAATATTTAATATTGTTCAGAATTCTTTGGGCTGGGTCGCCCAGGGCTGAGTGGTCTCGGATGGCCTCACTCATAGCACAAGACCTTGGCTAAAAGTTTCTGTCATGACAGTGGCTGGGACCTCTCTCTTTATTGTCCCTCATCTTCAGAAGGCTATATTGGGATTCTTTGCATGGTAGTCCCAAGATTGCCAGCAGCAAAAGAGGGCGAGCCCTAGTATGCGATCCCACTGTAAACTTTTGTTTGTATCCTTTTCACATATATTCCATTGTCAAAGCAAGTCACAGCCAAACTGAAGTTCAAGGGATGGAGGTGTAGACTTGACAGCTTCCTGGGAGAGGCTCTGAAAGATCATCAGCATTTTTTTTTCAGTGTAGCATACTCTGCTTTTTGGCTACAATTAGTCAATATAGTAAGCTTCTACCCATCCCAGTGCCCTGAAAAGGCTCATCTGCAAGAAGAATTGAGTCAGTAGTTCTAGATTCAGATGAGGCTCCTTGGATGTAGTTCTTGATCCAGAAATCTGTAAATTAAAAAGACAAGTTATATGCATTATATACATCCATCATACAGTGTTGGCACACAGAGAAGTTAGCTACAATAGATACTACTGCTCAAAAGGTAGAGACCAGCATAGCAGTCATTGATTTGTACTAATTCTGAAATCCCCCCTATCCTAAGAGCAGAATATGACTCCTAATTAGAGACCAATTTTGTCCTCAGGAGTACCCTGCAATCCTTGCAGTTCTATACTGCTTTGGGCTCCATCCTCTGGTTTCTTTTACTCTGCACTGTGAGATATTCTTTTTTTTTAATTTTATTTTTTAATATAAATTTATTTAATTGGCGATATTCTTTTATATGCAAAAGATCCATATTTGCAGCTGAGAGAACTTCTCACTTTGCTTCGTATGAGTAAAAAATTTAAGAGCCAAATGGCCTTTTTGTTTTCATTTTGAATTACGTCTGTGTGTTAAGCCTAAGATTGGTTTCTTGTGCATCTGATTCAGGTCCATTTCAAGCCCTGAAAGCTCTATTTTCATTTCTTTTCAGGACAAACCTCTTTCTGCTCTGGGCCAGGTGTCAAATTGGCATGGAGCAGACCTTAGATTCATGGACCTTTAATCTAGCTTAGTCTTTCAGAGGGCTTTAACAAGGGAATTTTTAGTGGCATCTTTGATTTTTGCCTTTGGCTCTCCATCTTGTGTCATGCTGAAAGTTATTTTTCCAAACTAAGGACACTGATTTGTTTTCCAACCATGCAAACACTGGCTCCTCTCCTCCAAGTTCTTCTTGCAGACTGAATAGTTCTTTCTTCAGCTCATACACAACAATGCATATCCACTGATACTTTCAACCTTCTGTTTGGAGATTTCCTTAGCCAAAATCCAAAAGTTGATTAGGTACACTTTCTGTCTTCCAAGTTATTATAGGCAATAGTTTTGCCGATTATTTTGCTGCTTTATAACATGGGTTGCTATTTTCCAGACTGTTGTAAATATTTCTGTGCCATTTTTCCAGACTTCACTAAGTGTTTCCTACCCATTGTTCTGTCTAGCTTTAACTAACAATATATTCACAGCTTTTCCAGCTTCCTCTGGGTTCCACATCTAAAGCCGCATGTCTTATATTTTGTTTGGCAATGCTGAGTTTCTAGTTATGGTTCTATCTTAGCTTTTGCTATATAGCAAGTTACCTTAAGACCTAGTAACTTTAAATAATATATATTTATATTTATTCTTTTTCAGCATTCTCTGACTTTCTGGGTAGTTCTTATGGTTTGGCTTCTCAGCCGGATGGTTGGGAGAATGTGAATATCTGGAAGTTCTTTCCACTGATTCCTCCTCTACAGAGGGCTAGCCTGGGCTCCTGCCTGTCATAGTCCCAGGGGTCTTAGTAGCAAGAGTGGGAAAGCCCCAAGGTGATAGTATTTTTCAAAATATTGCTTGAATAACATTTGTGAATGTCAACTAACCAATTGAAATCACCTGGCCAAGCAGCAATTTTATAGGAAGAGATACAGACACCACACACTGATGGTTGGAGATGGGAAATACTATAGTTTTTTTCTAAACTGATACTCTCGTATCCAAAGAAACATCATCCTGATTTATTATAAAACCAGTCAGATGCATAAAAATCCATTTATTTAACTGGAATATGTTAGACTTGGCATTTCATGAACCACATACAAATATATGCATATTCATGTACCTATTTAGGTAAGTGGATACAGATATACACATATATCCATACATATAACATACACACACACACACACACATGTATACACACACCTATATAAAATGTAAGTGTATTCCTAAATTAGATGACTTCTTCTGAATAAAAAGCATGGAACTCATCTTTCTTTTATAAGTCCTATTACATATTTTTTCCTTCATTTTATTTTTACAACTAGAATAGTACTCTTTATATAAGTTCACTTTGTTTGGCTGAAGACCATTTAAGATAAGAGTTTATTTAGTCAAAATAATACTGTTTATTTATATATGTGATTTCATATCCATATTTTCATGCATCCTATAAGTCAAACTCTTTTTTTGCTTACATGGCTATATGATACATACCATCTTATTAAATAGTCTTTTAAGAACAAAGTTCTTATAATTGTCACAGTGTACACTTTCAGAATTTAAATTTAAATTAGGTTGAATGTTAACAAATGTAGAATTGAGTTGTTACCTTTAGTTACCTGGACTTTTTAGGGAATGTTCTTAAACATTTAAAATGTTCCAAGTAAAACAAATAATAATTTTATATAACTGGGATTTTTTTCAACCCAAGAAATTTTCAATTACTTCATTAGTAAAATAGTTTAATTCATCTTACAAAAATTAAAGTGAACATGTAATCATGAAGTTTATCCATGCTCTGTTAGAGCCTGGAATACTTGAGTATGGAGATATGTTGACAGTTTCTCTTATATAATAATGCTTTGAATAATCCAGAACTTGCTTATCTAAGTAACTATAGTTATATTAACATGATTGAAAAGTGGGTAATTAAAAGGGGGTTGTAAAATGATGTGTTATCAGACATTTCACCAAAGCCAATACATATTTTCACCAATATGCAATACATATTTGGATGTGTTTAACCAAATAATTTGGAGAATCATTGTGGAACACCAATTTACTTCAAAGAGATGCTTGGGATAAAATTATGATGAAGTCAGATGTGAATCCACCCTCCTTGCTCTTAGGGACAGATGATACAGACAAGGATAAATGGTTTTGATAAATAAAGCAGTATGGTTTTGATTAGAAGCACTGGAAGAAGAGTTCTTGCTAGCCCAGCAGCGGGAACTGTAAGCCAGGACTGAGGGACAGGAAACATAGTTACATGAAAAGCAGCTTCTAAGCTAAATCCAGGAAAATGGGTCAAAATACATCAGATGAAGACAGTGTGGAAGAAGGGCAGGAAAGAAAGGAGGTGATTCAGGTAGAGGCACAGAACATCATTTCAGTTCAGTTTCTCAGTCGTGTCTGACTCTTTGCGACCCCATGAACTGCAGCATGCCAGGCCTCCCTGTCCATCACCAACTCCCAGAGTCCACCCAAACCCATGTCCATTGAGTCGGTGATGCCATCCAACCATCTCATCCTCTGTTGTCCCCCTCTCCTGCCCTCAATCTTTCCCAGCATCAGGGTCTTTTCAAATGAGTCACCTCTTCGCTTCAGGTGGACAAAGTATTGAAGTTTCAGCTTCAACGTCAGTACTTCCAATGAACACCCAGGACTGATTTCCTTTAGGATGGACTGGTTGGATCTCCTTGCAGTCCAAGGGACTCTCAAGAGTCTTCTCCAATGCCACCATTTAAAAGCATCAATTCTTCAGTGCTCAGCTTTCTTTATAGTCCAACTCTCACATCCATACATGACGCTGGATAAACCATAGCTTTGACTAGACGGACCTTTGTTGGCAAGTAATGTCTCTGCTTTTTGATATCTGTCTAGGTTGGTCATAACTTTCCTTCCAAAGAGTAAGCATCTTTTAATTTCATGGCTCCAATCACCATCTGCAGTGATTTTGGAGCCCAGAAAAATAAAGTCAGCCACTGTTTCCCCATGTATTTGCCATGAAGTGATGAGACCAGATGCCATGATCTTAATTTTCTGAATGTTGAGCTTTAAGCCAACTTTTTCACTCTCCTCTTTCACTTTCATCAAGAGGCTCTTTAGTTCTTTTCACTTTGTGCCATAAGGGTGGTGTCATCTGCATATCTGAGGTTATTGATATTTCTCCTGGCAATCTTGATTCCAGCTTGTGCTTCCTCTAGCCCAGTGTTTCTCATGATGTACTCAGCATATAAGTTAAATAAGCAGGACCCAAAGGTGATAGAATGGCAACCCACTCCAGTGTTCTTGCCTGGAGAATCCCGGGGATGGCGGAGCCTGGTGGGTGGGCTGCCGTCTATGGTGTCGCACAGAGTCAGACACGACTGGAGTGCCGTAGCAGCAGCAGCAACAGCAGCAGCAAAGGTGACAGAACATGGTTCTCTTGGTTCTCTCTCTCTCCCAGTCCTACCGTTGGTCCAGACTTCAAACAAGATGGTTCTTCCATCTGGAATTTCTTCTCATCTCAGATCATTCCAATTTTCAAAATTCCTTTTCTCAGATCCCATATAAACCCACTCTGCCCTAATCCTACATATCACGTCTTCAGAGAAAGAAGAACCAATTAGGTTATTTTGCTTAGCTTCATTCCCTCATAGGACACTGTATCTTTGTCATTGTAGTATTAATCACAGTTGATGCAAATAATTACAAGCTCAGTAGTGTCTGCTTTTTCTCAGAGATTCAAAGCTACACCGAAGCAAAGACTATACCTATTTTAATAGCCTTGCCTTATCTAGTATATTTCACAAACTAGACAGACACTCTATACTCTTTTTTAAATGAACGTATGAACAAATAAGAGAGCATTCAGTGTCAACTACTCTCTTTCTGTTATACTTTGCATCTTGAGCACTGCTGAGCAACTGTAGTACAGGTATGGATGAAACTTCTTAAATTTATTGAATATTGGTGTTTTGTAAGGAGACTGTGATAAAAGAATGCTTTATAAGGAAATTATAAATATTGGAAATATTGATCAAGTGATATACCATACATTCTAAGGTGAAAAGGAAAGTGAGTAGAAGGAAGTAATAGAGAAAATGTACAAGGTTAATGGAACTAAAGACCTCAAACATGTCTTTAAAGGTCAGGAAACCCAAAGAAAACAGAATTGGAGAATGGGTAACTGAGGGAATAATAGACATATTCCTCAGAATATATGCCTGTTAATATTTCCCTAGTAGAATGCCTTTTGGTTTTTAATTTTAAAATGTAAAAGAATATATCTTTCAATATAAAAGTTTCAAATAATGTACATAAAGGTAGGGGCTTCCTTGGTGACTCAGTGGTAAAGAATTTGCTGCCAGTGCAGGGGATGCAAGTTCACTCTCTGGGTCTGGAAGATCCTCTGGAGGAGACGGTATCCCCTATCCAGTATTCTTGCCTGGCAAATCCCTTGGATGGAGGAGCCTGGCAGGCTATAGTCCATGGGGTCAAAAAGAGTCAGACATGACTGAGCGACTTCACTTTAGTGAATTCTCCAGGCAAGAATACTGGAGTGGGTTGCCATTTCCTTCTCCAGGAGATCTTCCTGACCCAGGGATTGAACCCAGGTCTCCTGCATTGTAGGCAGACCCTTTATCATCTGAGCTATAAAGGAAAATTTTCATTTATGCCCTTTTAATTCAGTATAATGTTTACAAGCTATTAATCTTTATCTTTTCTGGCTCCTATTTTCATCATCTTTGCATGCAAGTGGTGTAAAGAGTCAAATAGTTAAACAAGGCTTATTTTAAATAGCAGTGCACGTATCACCCTTCATTTCCTACTTTCACTAACTGGAATTTAAATAACATGCTCAGAATATATTGGTTTTCAATGTTAAAAATTATATTTTGATTGCTCACTGTGGATGAGACTGTAGTTCCTTTTTACCCCTTCTTCATCATCACTGTACTTGTCTGTTTTCATTCTCTCATGTTCCTTAATATTTTAATTTAGATTAGGTAAATGTACAATACATATATAAATTTATATTATTATTACTCCTACTTAGGATCTCTTTTCACCATCATCCTGGGGAAATGTCTTTTGACTCTGTCCTGTCTTACGTCCTTTGTTTCTTATCTCCCAAATCTTTCTCCTTACTTGTTTTATTATCTAATTATGAGATCACAGGTGCCAACAACTTCCTGAGAAAATACCCATGAGATCATGAGAGGTTTTCTTACATTATGATATTTTATCTAGGTAAATGATGCTGTACTGGAAATAATTTATCTCAGAATTTGAAAGGAACTGACCCCCTGTTTTCTGTTTCTGACTTTGTTGCTGAAAAGGACCCAGCCATTCTGATATCCTGCTTCCAAGGGGTTTTATGCCCTCTCCCCTCCCCCACCAGCATGGAAGCCTGTAAGGTCTTCTGTCCATCTCCAGTATTCTGAAGCCTCATGATGATGTGGCTCGGTGTGATCCATTTTAATCATGCTATAGGTAGTCAGCAAGGGCTTTCAATCTGACAGTTCTTGGAAATGTTCTTGAATGATAACATGTGATTTTGTCCATTTCCTTTTCTCTCTTCATTCTTTCTGAGGACTTCTTTTTTCTATTTATTTATTTTTAAAATACAGTTGATTTACCAATTTTATTAGTTTAGATGTATAACACAGTGTTTTAAAAATTTATGTAATAAATAAAGTTTATTTAATTATAAACTTTCAACAGATAAAATTTAAAGCTATATTAAATTTAGCTGTGATGTACAATGTAAGCTTATAGCTTATTTACCTTATACATAATGGTTTGTACCTATTACTCCTCTACCCCTATCTCCCTACTCTTCCCTCCCCTTTCTGCACTGGTAACCACTAAGTTTGTCCTTTATATCTGTGAGTCCATTTCTATTTTGTTATGTACATCTGTTTATTTTATTTTTTAGATTACATGTATCAGTAATGTACAGTATTTGTCTTTCTCTCTCTGGTATACATGTGTATTATATATTTTCCTTCTTATATATATATATATATATATATATGTATATGTGTATATATATATACACACACACACATACATACATACCACGTCTTCTTTCGTCATTCATCTCTCGATTGGCACTTGGTTACTTTCATATCTTACTATCTAAATAATGCTGGTATGAACATTGGGGTGCATGCATCTTTTATTTTTATAGATATACACAGTATTGGAATTGCTAGATCATATGTTAGTTCTATTTCTAATTTTTGAGGAACCTCCATACTGTATTCCATAGTAGTGGCACCAATTCATATCATTACCAACAGTGGCCTCAGGTTCCCTTTTCTGCACATCCTCACCAACATTTGCTATTTGTAGTCTTTCTGATGACAGCCATTCTGAAAAATGTGAGGTGATATCTCATTGTGGTTTTGATTTGCATTTCTCTAGTTAGCAATGTTGACCATTTTTTTCTTGTGCCTGTTGGCCATTTGTATGTCTTTTCTGGAAAAATATCTATTCAAGTTTCTGCCCATTTTTTAATTAGGTTGCTTGGGATTTTTAGATATTGAGTTGTATGAGTTCTTTATGTATATTGGATATTAGCCCCTTACTGGTCAGATCATTTGCAAATATTTCCCGTATTTAGTAGGTTGCTTTGCATTTTGCTAATGATTTCATTCAATGTATAAAAGCTTCTACATTTAATTAGATCTCCATTTGTTTACATTTGCTTCTGTTTCCTTTGCCTGAGGAGACAGTTCCAAGAAGTACTGCTATGATTTCTGTCAAAGAGCATACTGCTTATGTTTTATTCCAAGAGTTTTACATTTTCCAGTCTTTTATATAGGACTTCTATCCATCTGAGTTCATCTTTGCATGTGATATGAGAAATTTTCTAATTTCATTCTAATTTCATTCTTTTACATATCACTCTCCAGTTGTCTCAGCACTGTTTATTGAAGAGACTGTCTTCTCCCCATTATATATTCTCCTCTCCTTTTTCATAGATTAATTGATCACAATTTTATTTCTGGGCTCTCTATATGGTTTCATTGATCTTTGTGTCTGTTTTATGCCACTACAATTACTGTTTTGATTACTATAGCTCTGTATTATAGTCTGAAGTCAGAGAGTGTGATAATGCAGATATGTTTGTATCTCTCAAGATTGCTTTAGCTATTTGGAGTCTTTTGTGACTCATACAAATTTTAGGATTATTTATTCAGTTCTGTGAAAATGTCATGGATATTTTGATAGGTGTTCATTAAATTAAATTAAATTAAATTAAATTAAATCCATTAAATCTGTGGATTTCTTTCAGTAATATGGACATTTTAACAATATTAATTCTTATAATCAATGACTCAAGATTCCTTTCTTTTTCTTTCAGTTCAGTTCCGTCGCTCAGTCATGTCCGACTCTTTGTGACCCCTTGAATCACAGCACGCCAGGCCTCCCTGTCCATCACCAACACCCAGAGTTCACTCAAACTCATGTCCATCGAATTGGTGATGCCATCCAGCCATCTCATCCTCTGTCATCCCCTTCTCCTCCTGCCCCCAATCCCTCCCAACACCAGGGTCTTTTCCAATGAGTCAACTCTTTGTATGACGTGGCCAAAGTATTGGAGTTTCAGCTTTAGCATCAGTCCTTGCAATGAATACTCAGGGCTGATCTCCTTTAGAA
Organism: Bos indicus; assembly: GCF_029378745.1. Taxonomy (NCBI): domain Eukaryota; kingdom Metazoa; phylum Chordata; class Mammalia; order Artiodactyla; family Bovidae; genus Bos; species Bos indicus. The sequence continues at coordinate 35,860,886 of NC_091766.1, read as the reverse complement.
TGGACTGGTTGCATCTCCTTGCAGTCCAAGGGACTCTCAAGAGTCTTCTCCAACACCACAGTTCAAAAGCATCAATTCTTCAGTGCTCAGCTTTCTTCACAGTCCAATGCTCACATCCACACATGACCGCTGGAAAAACCATAGCCTTGACTAGACAGGCCTTTGTTGACAAGTTAATGTCTCTGCTTTTGAATATGCTATCTAGGTTGGTCATAACTTTCCTTCCAAGGAGTAAGCGTCTCCTAATTTCACGGCTGCAGTCACCATCTGCAGTGATTTTGGAGCCTAGAAAAATAGTCAGCCACTGTTTCCATGTATTTGCCATGAAGTGATGAAACCAGATGCCATGATCTTCGTTTTCTGAATGTTGAGCTTTAGGCCAACTTTTTCACTCTCCTTTTTCACTTTCATCAAGAGGCTCTTTAGTTCTTCTTCACTTTCTGCCATAAGGGTGGTGTCATCTGCCTATCTGAGGTTATTGATATTTCTCCTGGCAATCTTGATTCCAGCTTGTGCTTCTTCCAGCCCAGTGTTTCTCATGATGTACTCCGCATATAAGTTAAATAAGCAGGGTGACAATATACAGCCTTGATGTGCTCCTTTTATATATTGTTAAATTCAGTTTGCTAACATTTTGCTGAGGATTTTTGTACCTTTATTCATCAAATATATTGGCCTTAATTTTCTCTTTTTATATTCTTTTCCTGATGTTGTTTTTTAAATCAGGGTAATGGTGGCCTCATAGAAAGAATTTTGGTAGTATTCCTCCTCTTCATTTTTTGAAATATTTTGAGAGGGAAATCTATTAGCTCTTCTTTATATGTTTGGTAGAATTCCCCTGTGAAGCTATCTGGTCCTGGACTTTAGTTACCTGGAATTTTTCTGAATTACAAGTTCTATTTGACCACTAGTCATCAATGGTCAAATTTCAGACTGCCTTTTTTATCTTGACTCAACCTTAGAAGATTATATGTTTTTGAAATTTATTTCTTTTAGGTTGTTCCATTCATTTTTATATAACTATTCATACTTACATGACTTTTTACCTCTGTGATATCAGATGTAATTACTCAAGTAATATCTCCCCTGTTATTGTACATTCTTTATGTTTCTGGTTGAATATTTTTAACTCCTTTTAAATAATTTCAGTAGAACTGCTCCACATTCATTAATTCAATAATTTTTGCTGTGTTTGTTGGCGGAGGTGAGCTTAATGTCCTCCTGCTTTGCCATCTTGATCTCCTCCTTTGGACTTTTTATTTAATTTTCTTATATTTTTCTCACACATTTTATAACTATGATTTTTTAATGTGTTCTACATGGGATGTTTCTTTGACTTAGTTCTAGCATTCTTTGACTTTCTGATACCACTTTTTTTGTTGTTGTTAATTTTTAAGAGTTCCTTTTTGGTTCTTTGAGTATTCTTTTATAATAGCAACCCATTCTTGCTTTAAGGATTCAATATCTCATTTATCAGAAGATGTTAATAATAGTTTATTAGAAGGATTATTCCCTTGACATAATTTTTCTTCACATTGTTTTGTGTGACTGTGTGTATGTTAACATATGTGTATATGTTGGTCTTATACATTTTATACTAAGGGCTTTTCTCAGATATTGTTTTTATTTTGTTCTTTGAATTTTTGTTAAGGACTTTCTTCAGATACTGAGTAATCCATAATTTTCTGCTCATACTTAAGAGCAGAATGCTGAAAGGAGTATTGGAATCTCACAGGCTTTGCTTACTAGCTTTCACTATGAAGTGCTCTGCCTGAGCACATAATTCTGTGGCTTTCTTTTTGCCAGGTCCAATTCACCAGAGAGGGAGGGTTCAATATTCTGCCAGCATTCTGCAAGCCAACTGGCAAAAGACAGTTCAGGAGCCACAGGAATTAGTATGCAAATACCAACCCCCTGTTTTTGTACAGTACTCCTACACACAACTATCTGGTTTCTCCTACCCCAGAGATTCTGCTGTTTACCTTCCCAAGGGAACAAGTCTCCAAAGTCCTGCTGAAGGAGAGGAGGGATGGCTGCTTGGCTAATGGAACAGAGAGTGGGAATTGGATTAGAGATACACAAAGTTCACCAGGGACCCTCTTGATTTCAACTGAATATTTGGATTCACAGGACTATCATAGACCACACTAGGGCCAGACTGCTCTGAGAGAGACAGGTGGGAATGACAGCTCTACAGAAGGGCAACATCAGGCATTCCTTTAAAAAAGTCCTTGCAGCAGCCCATGTGGCAATTCACAGAATCACTGAGTCCTCATTTAGATCACAGCTTAATGGCTAGGATGTGAGTTCATATCAAGAGGTGCAGGAGTCACTCTAACTAAAGATTCATGCTCCACATAAGCTGACATCTCTCATAAGAATGCTATATGCATCTGTCCCAGAGTCTTCAGAGAAGACATGCCAGTTTCAAGAGCCACCGTATTCACAAAGAGTAAAAGTTACATTCAGTCCAGATGTAGTCTATCAGGGGATTTTTTTTTTTTTTTTGTCATAAGCAGTATTGCCTGAGAATATGATTAAATATCATTTTTATTAGTTACCCAGAGCAACAGCTCAGAGAAGGCAATAGCACCCCACTCCAGTACTCTTACCTGTAAAATCCCACGGATGGAGGAGCCTGGTGGGCTGCAGTCCATGGGGTCGCTAAGAGTCGGACACGACTGAGCAGCTTCCCTTTCACTTTTCACTTTCATGCATTGGAGAAGGAGATGGCAACCCCCTCCAGTGTTCTTGCCTGGAGAATCCCAGGGATGGGGGAGCCCTGTGGGTTGCCGTCTATGGGGTCACACAGAGTCGGACACGACTAAAGTGACTTAGCAGCAGCAGCAGAGCCACAGTTAAAAAGCTAAATAAAGTTCCAGTTCTCGGGCACAAAACAATGGGTTGTGTTAAGTCTTTATCCACACAATCTAATTGCTTCTTTTGCTTTCTTAAAAAATTATTATTAGTGAGACAGGAAGGAAAGAAACATGAAAAGAAATGTAGGCAAAGAGGCAGGTTAACATGATGTGGCGACAGGGGGATTTCAGTCTATTTCTATACTCTGAAGAAAACATGCAGTAAAAATACAAACAGAGTAAGGAGGAGTGTGAGGTGTTGGATATTAGTGGCAGGAGAAAAAACTGTGAAGTAGACAGATTTGTAAAAGTATTTGGTGATGATCCCAACTCCTTCAAAAATGTTATATCCAAGATTTTTATTTATTGAAAAGTATTGATGTATTACTTAGGATAGGCTAAATGCAATAATAAATGGGTTCCAAAATATGTAACAGTCCAAACACAATAGCAGTCTATTTCATGTCTATGTAACAGTATTAGGCTGGAACATAGGATGGTGAGGTGACCTTCATCCATGGACTCAATCTGCAACAAGACATCTCCCCTCTTCAACACCTGACTTCCAAAGTTGGCAGGTCCTCTTTCTTCTAGTCAGTATGAAAGAGTGTAAGATGAGCTTTCTTTGAGATGGGTCTAGAAACAGCATCTGTCTCTTCTGCCCAGGTGCCACTGGCTGGAACTCTAGCAAATAACCACACTTAATTTCCAGTACAACTCAGAAATGTAGTTCAGCTGTGTGCCTGTTATTACAAGGAGAATATAGATTTTATTGAGCAGTAGTATGAAGAAAGCTAAGCGCCAAAAAATTGATGCCTTTGAACTGTAGTGTTGGAGAAGACTCTTGAGAGTCCCTTGGACTGCAAGGAGATCCAACCAGTCCATTCTGAAGGAGATCAGCCCTGGGATTTCTTTGGAAGGAATGACGCTAAAGCTGAAACTCCAGTACTTTGGCCACCTCATGCGAAGAGTTGATTCATTGGAAAAGACTCTGATGCTGGGAGGGATTGGGGGCAGGAGGAGAAGGGGATGACAGAGGATGAGATGGCTGGATGGCATCACTGACTCGATGGAAGTGAGTCTGAGTGAACTCCGGGAGTTGATGATGGACAGGGAGGCCTGGCGTGCTGTGATTTATGGGGTCGCAAAGAGTCGGACAAAACTGAGCAACTGAACTGAACTGATGGGCATTTAAATTTTGTAAATATTTCTATTAAATACATTCTATTAAATATAATATAAATGTTACTTTAGAATCCAAGGATGTGCTTCATTACTTTTCAAGAGCTTATTTGAAGAATATAAATCCTTACCAATGTCAAGTCAGTAAAATAATATTTTAAAAATAAGTAGGATTCACATCAATATTATTACATTAGGAATAAGTTTTATGTCATTAGAGCTGTGATTTACATGTGACTGAGGTTTGTGACATTGTACAGGAGACAGGGATCAAGACCATTCCCATGGAAAAGAAATGTAAAAAAGCAAAATGGCTGTCTGGGGAGGCCTTACAAATAGCTGTGAAAAGAAGAGAAGCGAAAAGCAAAGGAGAAAAGGAAAGATATAAGCATCTGAATGCAAAGTCCCAAAGAATAGCAAGAAGAGATAAGAAAGCCTTCCTCAGTGATCAATGCAAAAAAATAGAGGGAAACAACAGAATGGGAAAGACTAGAGATCTCTTCAAGAAAATGAGAGATACCAAGGGAATATTTCATGCAAAGATGGGCTCGATAAAGGACAGAAATGGTATGGACCTAACAGAAGTAGAAGATATTAAGAAGAGGTGGCAAGAATACACAGAAGAACTATACAAAAAAGATCTTCACGACCCAGATAATCACGATGGTGTGATCACTGACCTAGAGCCAGACATCCTGGAATGTGAAGTCAAGTGGGCCTTAGAAAGCATCACTACAAACAAAGCTAATGGAGGTGATGGAATTCCAGTGGAGCTATTTCAAATCCTGAAAGATGATGCTGTGAAAGTGCTGCACTCAATATGCCAGCACATTTGGAAAACTCAGCAGTGGCCACAGGACTGGAAAAGGTCAGTTTTCATTCCAATCCCAAAGAAAGGCAATGCCAAAGAATGCTCAAACTACCACATAATTGCACCCATCTCACACACTAGTAAAGTAATACTCAAAATTCTCCAAGCCAGGCCTCAGCAATACGTGAACCATGAACTTCCAGATGTTCAAGCTGGTTTTAGAAAAGCAGAGGAACCAGAGCCCAAATTGCCAACATCAGCTGGATCATGGAAAAGGCAAGAGAGTTCCAGAAAAACATCTGTTTCTGCTTTATTGACTATGCCAAAGCCTTTGACTGTGTGGATCACAATAAACTGTGGAAAATTCTGAAAGAGATGGGAATACCAGACCACCTGATCTGCCTCTTGAGAAATTTGTATGCAGGTCAGGAAGCAACAGTTAGAACTGGACATGGAACAACAGACTGGTTCCAAATAGGAAAAGGAGTACATCAAGGCTGTATATTGTCAATAACCTCAGATATGCAGATGACACCAGCCTTATGGCAGAAAGTGAAGAGGAACTAAAAAGCCTCTTGATAAAGGTTAAAGAGGAGAGTGAAAAATTTGGCTTAAAACTCAACATTCAGAAAACGAAGATCATGGCATCTGGTCCCATCACTTCATGGAAAACAAATGGGGAAACAGTGGAAACAGTGGCTGACTTTATTTTGGGGGGCTCCAAAATCACTGCAGATGGTGATCGAAGCCATGAAATTAAAAAACACTCCTTGGAAGGAAAGTTATGACCAACCTATATAGCATATTCAAAAGCAGAGACGTTACTTTGCCAACAAAGGTCCGTCTAGTCAAGGCTATGGTTTTCCCAGTGGTCATGTATGGATGTGAGAGTTGGACTATGAAGAAAGCTGAGTGCCGAAGAATTGATGCTTTTGAACTGTGGTGTTGGAGAAGACTCTTGAGAGCCCCTTGGACTGCAAGGAGATCCAACCCATCCATTCTGAAGGAGATCAGCCCTGAGATTTCTTTGGAAGGAATGATGCTAAAGCTGAAACTCCAGTACTTTGGCCACCTCATGCGAAGAGTTGATTCATTGGAAAAGACTCTGATGCTGGGAGGGATTGGGGGCAGGAGGAGAAGGGGATGACAGAGGATGAGATGGCTGGATGGCATCACTGACTTGATGGATGTGAATCTGAGTGAACTCCGGGAGTTGGTAATAGACAGGGAGGTCTGGCGAGCTGCGATTCATGGGGTCGCAAAGGGTCGGACACAACTGAGTGACTGAACTGAACTGAACAAGTGTATATAATGTTTTGTATAAAACATACCACTTGACTTTGCAAAACTGGCCATAAGTCAATTACTTTTATCATTAGTTAAGTGTTAATGTTTACTTTTAAAGAGAAACATGCTTTATCTCTATGGCTTATTTCCAGAGGTATTTACTTGTTTTAATTCAGGTACAAGAGTATTTTATTCAATTCTACATGGCACCAAATTCTCATGTTATAGTGTGCATACCATTTTGAAGGATCACAAGAAGCCAAATGTGGAAGAATATCGAACTTACTAAAATGCTTCTGCTATTCCACTTGATGTTGACTGAAGCTCTACTTTTTTGCTATCTTGCTTTTCTTAACAGAAGACAGAAGCTTCAGGGGAACTTAACAAATATCATTTTCATTTTAAAACACGCTTTATGACACTAAAATAAAATAATTTGAGTATAAATCTTTATAGCTTGTATATTAAAATCAAATGTTAAAAATGTTTATGTTTATGAATGTGAATTATTTTAATTTTATCATTAATTTTGCCAGTTTTACACATGTATGATATGCCTTTGGCTTCACTTGTGGTAATTTAAAGCACACCTATTATTTTTTTCTTTTTAATAAAATTACTTCTATAAAAAATAGAAGAAAAAAGAGCAAACTCACTCTTTGACAGCCCGTTTCCATCCATTCACATCTTTCTGTAACATTATCCTTTTGATCTAATGGACTCCAGTAAAAGATGAAAGTTTGCATGGTGCGTGAGCCAAACTTGCATTGCTGTTTTTAAGTTACAAAGGATGAAAGGAAAATGCTGCTCCTACTCTTTGATTATTTTTACATATGTGTAACTTAGAAAGTGACTGTAGAAATTGAAACTTTCCATGGGTCTGGTTTGCAAAAAGAAAGCCGCTCATGACCAATTTAGAATAAACATCCAAATTCTGAACATTTGAAAAATTACTCCAAAGCCAGTTTTGTGACATTTCAAACATTTAAACTAGCCTTCAATGCAGACAGTCTTATCTATTGCTGAGGAAATTCACACCTGTGGCATAACTATTTCATACCTAGGCAGTGGTGGTGTCTTTGGAAATCTTTTTTTTTTTTTTTTTTTAACTCTTGGGTTGGGGGAATAACAGTGAACCAAAGTGACTCTCAGTTTCAACACTACTGTTTTGCACAACGTATGAGTGTGTCTGTAATCCCTGCAGGAATGAGGATACAGTTACAAAGGAGAGTAAGTCTGGATATGTTATTCAGACATAATTATTACACTTAAAACAGTACATATCTGCTTAGACCCTAAAGATCACCAGGAAACATGCTTCTCACCAGAGGTTGCAACAGACAAAATGTGATATCTCTAACTTCATTTGAGGGAAGGAAAGATTTGTTTCAAGGTTACATTAGCATCCCAAGCCCTATAGTATACAAGAGCTAGTAAAATGCTTCTTCAAGTGATGCTTTTCAGAATTTAATGCTAAAATAATATTATATAATTAAATGTGACCCTAAGACTATTTTGTGAAAATTCACTCCTTTTGTTGATGATTAAAGTAAGACTAAGTGATAATATAAATTGAAGATGATGAAAATCATGTTTTAATTTAGTATAGTAGTCAAGATTGCCTGATGCAAGGCGGTATCTTGTGTGTGATGGCTTTCTGTGCTGGGTTTTTAATATTATACAATGACAAGCACAAAATCTGAACATCATTTTTCTGAAATCATGACCAGAGTGTTAAAAGAACTAGATTTCTTTTCACTTTTTTTTTTGTGTGTGTGTGTGAAATCTTCAAGCTTGTATTTATAGTGATTATATATCTCCAAAACATTGCTCCCTTAAAATTTTGATTGAGTACCAATTTCTTTGATTCTATGATAACATTTGGTTTGAACAAATGAGCATGTCAAAAAACTCTGGAGGTTCTTTATGATTCAAAATAATCTAGCAACATTATGTAAAAAAACATTTTTTTTTTCAAAATCTGCAGTGTAAAAATAAATGATCCCACTAGTGAGCATAAACATGATCAGATGGAGGGGTCAGTGAAAACACTACCATCCATCAGGATCTCCTCAGAAATCTTTGGTCGTATCTACCATATTTATCCTGTCAGATAAATGTACTTCTGGCCTCTCAGGTCAACTCTTTCCCATCCATCCCACTACTTTCCTCATCATTGAGACCCTCACAATCTTTATTTAGCCTCTTTCTCTTACCTCCTAACAGTCTTGCTCCACACCATTGCCAGAATGGTTTACCTAAAATACCAATGTGACCACACCATCTCTACTCCACTTACAAACTTTTTGAGGCAGGGGGGAAATGGATAAAAGACATTATGTTATGTGTCCACAAGTTGGCCAGGACAGCTGATCCACCTTTTATTCATTTCCTCCCTGCCATACGGCCCCATCTCTGATCACCACTAATTTCCTTCTGTGCCAGCACCTAATGCCACACATAGTCATGCCTGCTTTCACTGATCTTTTTATTTTGTATGCCACACTCTCCTCCTCTTATTTCATCTGCTTTAAAAATCTCTAAATGTAGATTGTTAAATGAACATCTTTAACACATTCCTGGCATCCATAACCATCACCTAGACATAGTTTTGGCTGGGAGGAAGGTGCCTTACCTCAATACTTCTGCTATAATTTTCTGATTTCCCTAAAAGTCAAATTTACCATGCATCCTCAACCAAAAAAAAAAAAAAGAGAGAGAGAGAGAGAGAATTTGAAAGAAAAGAAAATACCTGGGTTATGTCAATGCACTCCATATTTCATGCACACTCATGCATTTTTTCTGCATTGAATTATACTTACTTTTGAAATACTACCATCATGCCAGTTGTATCTCTAGAATACATTGGATTCTTGGTGGGTACAGAGAAAATACAGATCAAATATGCTGTTTAGCAATTGACTGATGGTTCCCTTAATGTGTTTGAGTGACTTGGGAGTTATTGTAAAGGTATATGGCTTCAAAATCAAGAAGAAGAAAATGGGTTTGACTATATCTTAGTCATATTTTGGAAAGACGGATTTGCATTTGGCAGATCTTTTCAGTTACACAGTATAAAAGAAGAAAATGTTTTGTTCATCCTGGCAAGAACAATATTTTCCTTTTTAGATTTATTTAAAAAATAATTTGTTGATTGAACAGTCACACAGGTAAATCATTTTCTGCAGAAGCAATGACATTCCCAGGCCAGCAGGCTTAGTTCAAAATACTAAGCCAGGCACCATCTGGAAAATCCATTTCCAAACTCTATGCCAATGGGTTGAAACCCTGGTTTGCTCAATATTTGAATATTTGAATATTCAATATATTTGAATGAGTAACATACTTTTCAAACAGAACTGGCAAGTCAAAAACTTTAAAATTCTGACCTTGACTTGTAGATACAATGACAAGCTTGAAGTTGACTTTATTCTTTAGTATGAAGCATCAACACCTGGCTGCATAGTAATTATGAAAGACGATGAGATTTAATTGCTAGAAAAACCACAGTGTTGTCCAGAACAAAGTCTGTGATTTAAATGTGTGTTAGATGGCCAACTCATTGGATAAGACCCTGATGCTGGGAAAGATTGAGGGCAAAAGGAGAATGCGGAGAAGAGGATGAGATGGTTAGATAGCATCACCAACTCAATGGACATGAATCTGGGCAGACTCCAGGACATAGTGAAGGGCAGGGGAACCTGATGTGCTGCAGTCGATGGAGTCACAAAAAGTTGGACATGACTTAGCGACTGAACAAGGATAATGAACAAGATGGCCTAGAAATGTGTACTTCAGTGCTCCTCATCAAAACTATACTGCTCACCTCCTCTAGACATTCTCTTGCATGAGTAGTTATTCGCTATTTGGTGTGTGATTTTCCAAGTGCATCCTAAATTCTGTAAGGATAGGGAAACTAACATCTATTTGATTTCTTCTGTAGTCTCCCTCCCTTCTTTCATTTAGTTAGTGTTTATTGAGTCCTGCTGTTTTCCAAACAGCAATAATGAGGGATGCAAATACAAAGAGCAATGTTCCCTATCCTTGAGATTTTAAATCTAATGAGAAAAAATAGATATGAAAACAAATTTTTACAATGTACTAGGAAAAGAGGTATACTACAGGCATATAAAGAATATTATGGGAAAAAGAAAGGGAACAACCACATTGGCCTAGGAGTGATCCCAGAGATTGCTTTAGGGTTGACCTTGAAGACTGAGCAGGATTTAAATTAGGGCAAGGAGGCCAAGAACATTTCAGGTAATGGCAAAGGCCAGAAGACCCTGTGGGCAGGGTGTTCTCACATTAGTGCTTGTCCCAATTAGCTTTGGCTGGAAGACAACATATTCTCCAGAAATCTTACTGTAATTATATGATTTCCCTAAGTAACAGGAACAGAATGGAAATGTACATTCTGAGCAATAATAATACAGCAGAAGTATGTGTTCAAAGCAAGTAATTTGGAGCCAGAATGGCTGGGTCCAACCTAAACACCTAAATGCTGTCTGACTTTCAGCAAGTTATATAAGTGTTGTAAGCTTCAGTGTCCTGCCCTGTAAACTGAGGACAATATTAGTAATTACCTCATAAAGATTATTGTCCAGATTAGGTAGTTATTAAAATTTTCTTAGAAAAGTGATAGGCTTGTGAGAATTTTCCATAAATGTTAACATCAAATATTTGAATTATTCACTTTATTTAACTCTATTTCTGACCTATAATTTACATACCATATGATTCATCCATTTAAAGTATATGTCAATGATTCTAGTTAATTCAGAGGATTTTGCAACTATCAATTCAATCTAATTTTAGAATATTTTCTTCCTCTCAAATTGAATTTCATTCTGTTTTTACTCTTCTATCTCCCAGGTCTATGTAAAAAGTAATCTCATTTCTAACTCTAAAGACTTTCCTATTCTGGACATTTAATGCAAAAGTCATGATAAAAAAAAAAAAAAAGAAGAAGTGGTCTTTTTTGTCTAAGTTCTTTCTCTTAGTATAGTATTTTCAAGATTCATCCATATTTTGCCTATGTTCTCCTCTAGGAGTTTTATAGTTTCTGGTCTTACGTTTAGATCTTTAATCCATTTTGAGTTTATTTTTGTGTATGGTGTTAGAAAGTGCTCTAGTTTCATTCTTTTACACGTGGTTGACCAGTTTTCCCAGCACAACTTGTTAAAGAGATTGTCTTTAATCCATTGTATATTCTTGCCTCTTTTGTCAAAGATAAGGTGTCCATATGTGTGTGGATTTATCTCTGGGCTTTCTATTTTGTCCCATTGATCTATATTTCTGTCTTTGTGCCAGTACCATACTGTCTTGATGACTGTGGCTTTGTAGTAGAGCCTGAAGTCAGGCAGGTCGATTCCTCCAGTTCCAGTCTTCTTTCTCAAGATAGCTTTGGCTATTCGAGGTTTTTTGTATTTTCATACAAATTGTGAAATTATTTGTTCTAGTTCTGTGAAGAATACCATTGGTAGCTTGATAGGGATTGCATTGAATCTATAAAGCAGGATCCTCTATGACCCACCTCCCAGAATATTGGAAATAAAAGCAAAAATAAACAAATGGGACCTAATTAAACTTAAAAGCTTCTGCACAACAAAGGAAACTATAAGTAAGGTGAAAAGACAGCCTTCAGAATGGGAGAAAATAATAGCAAATGAAGCAACTGACAAACAACTAATCTCAAAAATATACAAGCAACTCCTACAGCTCAATTCCAGAAAAATAAACGACCCAATCAAAAAATGGGCCAAAGAACTAATTAGACATTTCTCCAAAGAAGACATACAGATGGCTAACAAACACATGAAAAGATGCTCAACATCACTCATTATCAGAGAAATGCAAATCAAAACCACTATGAGGTACCATTTCACGCCAGTCAGAATGGCTGTGATCCAAAAGTCTACAAGCAATAAATGCTGGAGAGGGTGTGGAGAAAAGGGCACCCTCTTACACTGTTGGTGGGAATGCAAACTAGTTCAGCCACTATGGAGAACAGCGTGGAGATTCCTTAAAAATCTAGAAATAGAACTGCCTTATGATCCAGCAATCCCACTGCTGGGCATACACACTGAGGAAACCAGAATGGAAAGAGACACGTGTACCCCAATGTTCATCGCAGCACTGTTTATAATAGCCAGGACATGGAAGCAACCTAGATGTCCATCAGCAGATGAATGGATAAGAAAGCTGTGGTACATATACACAATGGAGTATTACTCAGCCATTAAAAAGAATACATTTGAATCAGTTCTAATGAGGTGGATGAAACTGGAGCCTATTATACAGAGTGAAGTAAGCCAGAAAGAAAAACACCAATACAGTATACTAACGCATATATATGGAATTTAGAAAGGTGGTAACAATTACCCTGTATACGAGACAGCAAAAGAGACACTGATGTATAGAACAGTCTTTTGGACTCTGTGGGAGAGGGAGAGGGTGGGATGATTTGGGAGAATGGCATTGAAATATGTATAATATCACATACAAAACGAGTCCCCAGTCCAGGTTCGATGCACAATACTGGATGGTTGGGGCTGGTGCACTGGGACGACCCAGAGGGATGGTATGGGGAGGGAGGAGGGTTCAGGACGGGGAACACATGTATACCTGTGGCAGATTCATTTTGATATATGGCAAAACCAATACAATATTGTAAAGTTAAATAAAACAAAAATTTTTTAAAAATGAAAAAAAAAAGATTCATCCATATTATAGCATGTATGAGTACTTTATTCCTTTTTATGGCTGAACTATCTATATTCTGGGCTTCCCTAATAGCTCAGTTGATAAAGAATCTGCCTGCAGTGTGGGAGACTCTTGTCTGATTCCTGGGTCAGGAAGAACTATGGGAGAAGGGATAGGCTACCCATTCCAGTATTTTGGGGCTTCCCTTGTGGCTCAGCTCGTAAAGAATCTACATGCAATGTGGAAGACCTGGGTTTGATTCCTGGGTTGGGAAGATCTCGTGGAGAAGGGAAAGGCTACCCACTCCAGTATTCTGGTGTCTGTCCACAAAGAGTTGTGCACAACTGAGCAAATTTGACTTTTGCTTTATCTATATTCCATTATGTGAAGGGCCATATTATATTTATATATTCATAAATTGATGGGAATTTTGGATGTTCTGTTTGTAGTAAATTATGAATAATGCTGCTGTGAACATTTGGGTACAAGGTTTTTCATGGACATATTTTTCATTTCTCTTGGCTACACGCACAGGACTGTAGTTACTAGGTCACATGTTAACATTTTGACATTTTGAAGAATTGCCAATGTGTTTTCCAAAGTAGTTGTACAATTTTCTTTACCATCAGGAATATACATGAAAGTTTCAATTCAATTATATACTCATCACTAAATGTTCATTCTATTTTTGTGAAAATTGCTGTTCATTAAAAAAAAAATACTTTGTATTGGAGTACATAAAGCCAGTTAACAAGCAATATTGTAATAGTTTCAGGTGAACAGTGAAAGGACCTCAGCCATACATATACATGTATCTATTCTCCCCCAAACTCCCCTCCCTTCCAGCCTGCCACATAACATTGAGCAGAGTTCCATGTGCTATACAGTAGGTCCTTGTTGGTTATCCATTTTAAATATAGCAATGTGTGCATGTCCATCCCAATTTTACTGGGCTTGCATTGAAGCTATAGATAGCTTTGGGTAGTGTAGACATTTTAACAATATTAATTCTAATGATCTAAGAACATGGAATTTGTTCATTTATTTGCATCTTTTTTTTTTTCCCATCATTGTCTTATGGTTGTTGGTATAGGGATCACTGATTTCCTTGGTTAATTTTATTCCTAAGTATTTTATTATTGTGATACTATTGTAAATGGGAAAGCTTTCTTTACTTTTTTTCAGAGTTTAATGTGAGAGTTATGAAATGCAAGTATTTTTTGTATGTCGATTTTGTATCATGAAGCTTTACTGAATTCATTGATGTGTTTTAAGTGTTCTGGTGGAGTTTTTAAGATTTTCTATATACAAGAGCACATCATTAGCACACAGACAGTTTCACTAGTTACTTTAAGATTTGGATGACTTTTATTTCTTTTGCTTACCTGACTGCTATGGTTAGGACTTCCGGTATAATGCTAAGTGGGAGAAGTGAGAGTGGACACCCTTGTCTTGTTTCTCATCTTAAAGGGAAAACTTTCAACTTTTCACCATTGAGTATGACGTAAGCTATGGGACTGTCACATATGACCTTTATTGGGTTGAAGTATGTTCAATCTTGGAGAAGGAAATGGCAACCCACTCTAGTATTCTTGCCTGGAGAATCCCACAGACAGAGGAGCCTGGCAGCCTACAGTCCATGGTGTCGCAAGAGTCAGACACGACTTAGTGACTAAACCAGCACCACCATATTCAATCTACACCTATTAGTAAAAGTTTCTATCATAAAAGGATGTTGAATTTTGTTGATTACTTTTCTGCATCTGTTGAGATGACTTTATCATTCATTCTATTAATTTCATTCTGTTAAGCATCCTTGCAATCCAGGGATAAATCGCACATGATAATAGTATATGTACTGGTTAATTTAGTTTGCAAGCATTTTATTGAGAGATTGTGCATCTATATTCATAGAGATACTATCTTGTGGTTTTCTTATTGTGTCCTTCTTTGGCTTTAGCATCAGGGTTATACTGGCCTTGTAAAATAAGTTTGGGGGGTTCCTTCCTCTTCAAATTTTTAGAACATTTTGAGAAGAACTGACATTATTTCTCCTTTAAATATTTGGTGAAAGTGAAAGTGAAGTCGCTCAGTCGTGTCCAACCCTTTGCGACCCCGTGGACTGTAGCCCACCAGGCTCCTCCGTCCATGGGATTCTCCAGGCAAGAATACTGGAGTGGGGTGCCATTTCCTTCTCCAGGAGATCTTCCCGACCCAGGGATCGAACCTAGGTCTTCCGCATTGCAGGCCGACGTTTTAATCTCTGAGCCACCAGGGAAGCAGTAGAAATCACCTAAACCTGAGCTTTTTTTTTTTTGGAGAGAGATTTTGATTACTGATTCAATCACCTTACTCATTGTGAGGCTGATCAGATTTTCTGTTTTTATGATTCACTCTTGGCAGGTTGTAATTCCTAGGAATTTATCATTTTCTTCTGAGTTGCCTAATTTATTGGCATGGACTTGTTCATAGTACTCTCTTATGATCCTTTGTAGTTCTGTGGTATAAATTATAACGTCTCTCTTCTTTCATCAGTAATTTCATTTGAGTCCTCTTTATTTCTTGCCAAGTCTAGCTGAAGCTTTGCCAATTTTATTAAAAGAAAAAAAAAAAAAAAAACTAACGCCTAGTTTCACTGGTTTTTTCCCTATGGTTTTTCTATTCTCTGTTTTGTCTCTGCTCTGATATTTTCTATCTCCTTTCTTTCTTCTTCCAACTCTTGGTTTTGTTTGTTATTCTTTCCTAGTTTAGTAAACTTCTGGCTGCTCTGAAGTTTTGCTTGTATCATGGAGTTCTGAGCCTTCTCTAGTTGCCCTCCAGTACTCTTAAGAAATAAATTTTCTATGCTCCATTTGAAATAAATTCAGATTCCATCAATTCTATGGCCTGCCTTTATTCTGGACAGAACACCAGAACTGCTGAACTGCAGCTTGGTGGGTTGGCAGGAAGCTAAATTTTTCTGAAGTGACATCCTTATTCTATGAGTGGTCATAGGGTAGGAGCGGGGACCACCTTTAGTTTCCTCAGTTTGACTCTTCTAGCCTGGATCTTCCACACTACAGGCAATCTCAGGTAGGGATCACTCCCACGACATTTGAAGTAGAACTTCGCTCCACAGGTAAGGGTTGGATAGGGGAATGGAGACCTAGTCCTTTCGGTCATAACTCGCTGGGATAGAACTTCTGCAGCATGGGACAGGAGGGGACAAGAGACCAACAGACTGTCTTTTTGAGGGTATAATCATATTCCCAGACTGGATACTGGGAGAGAGAGAGTCCCATATTCTTAGCTCTTTTACCAGCTATATAGAACACTCAGGGTTGAGCTTCTGTAATGCAAAACTGGTGGGGCTGGGGGAGAGGATGCTCCTGGTGGTAAGGGATTAGAGCATGGCTCAGAGTCCACAGTTGTGTTTTTATGGAGATTTAGTAGATTTTCTATAATGAATGTTTCTCCATTTTCTGTTTGCCCTTAGGATAATTTCCAGAGACTTTGAATAATTGCTGGCTTGATTTGTTGTTTAAAATGATTTTCACAAGTTAAATTGTAGTTTTCTTGGGGAGGGGGTCTCCCAGTCTCCTTACTTGGCCATTCAGGAGATCTTGTCTCCTTTGATTACTTATTTTTGCCAGTGCATTTTATTTATTTATTTTTTAATCTATTATGAGAGCATTAATTAATCGCTTCTATAACCATAAATCCTGCGATTTATTTTAATAAGAAACTACATTTCCTCATGTCTGACGAAAACCTCTGTACTAAAAAAAAAAAAAGTAGATTCATCTGTTTTGAATCTATCTTATAGGCCCCTGTTGGAAAATCAGATTTCTCACTAGAATATTTAAGAATCTAAGGAATCTAATACAGAGAAAAATGAACTCTTTAGAAACTATTGTTTCCTGGAAGTGAGGCAATGCTAAGCAAGGGCCTAGGGACAAGAACTGAACAAATTGTGTGATCTGGAAATTGGAGGTCCTAGTAGAAACACAGAGGCCGGCCATAGATGCTGGGACACACCCAGGGTCATGTGCAGAAATATCCATTTCAACAGAGGGCAGTGGAGGCGCAACGCTGCCATGCAACGTGGAACGTATATGCTTATCACTGGATACTGCCAGAACTTTTAGGCCATCCTAAGGAGGAGAGGGACAGTGAGGAGAAAACCTCTATCTGGAACAGTGAGGAGAAAACCTACACTGCCAAAATGACTGTTGGTGGTGGTGGTGTTTTTTTTTGTTTTTTTTTTTTAATGGAAAAAATTGCTGATTTACAATGATGTATTAGTTTCAGGTGTACAGGAAAGTGATTCAGATCACTTTAGACTCTTATCGATTATAGATTATTATGATATTGAGTACAGTTCACTGTGCTATACAGTAGATCCTTGTTGGGTATCTATTTTATATATAGTAGTGTCCATATTTTAATTGCACACTCCTAATTTATACCTTCTTCCTCCTTTCCCCTTTGAAACAGAGTTTGAAACTAAAAATTAGTGAGTTACCTTGATAATACAAGGTTAAATTTTCCCCTCTGATATAGACTGAGTATTTGTGTTTCCACAAAAGTTTATATTTAGTTAATCCTCAGTGAGATGGTATTTGGAGGAGCCTTTGGAAGGTGGTTGTCATAAAGGCAGAGCTCTCATGAATAGAACCAATGCCTTTATAAACGATACCCCAGATGGTTTCCTTGCCTCTTATCCCATGTGAGGACACAGAAAGCAGTTAGCAATAGGAAACCCAGAAGAAGGCTCTCTCTGGAACTCAATTATGTTTGTACCCTGATCTCAGACATCCCGACTCCAGAACTGAGGGAAAAAGCTCTTGTTTATAAGCCACATGGTCTGTGGTATTCCACTGTGTCAGACATCCTTCAAGCAGAGATGAATAAACCAGACTGAATCTAGTTCCGTTTTAGAAATAAAAGGAAGTTACATATTTAAATACTTGAATTTTGTGATTAAAAATTCTTACCACTTTCATTATTATACCTTCTACTAGTTCCATGTAGGTGTCATGTGAAAAATAAGCTGAAATACAAGGTGAAAAGAAAAATCCAAGTAACATTATAATGAATATAAATCTGCTCTCATGTTTTAAAAAAGACTAATATATGGTGCTAAAATATTAAGCTTAATAGATGTCTTCACGTGTCACCACCCATGCATATGTACTTGTAAGCATACATGTACACATACCACTCAATTCAAATATACCTGTAAGAAGCTGACTTTTAAACTTCTCTTACTGTCCCAGGCCAATGATCACAATGCATTAACTTTAAATGAATGAAACTGCATATAATAATTTATGAGACCCCCATTATATATTGTTTATAATACTTTGGATAGATAAGCTGGACCAGATATGTCTTCTGAGTATTCTGCAAAGGAAATGTGTCCTGTAAAACACTATTACATAAGTAGACCACTTGGGAGATGTCTAAACAATGTATGAATGTACAAATACTCATGAAGCACACAGGATAATTTATAAGCTTTTATTTCTAATGCAATTGCTGAAAGTTAATGTAGAAGCCATTCATTTGAGCAAACCCTTTAGGACCATTACATGCAACAGTAAGGTGAATTCTGCCTACTATCTTCTGAAGGAAAGTTCAGTTGAAACAAACAGCATTATGAATGACCCCCAATTCATGGTGAAACAGATTTCCATAAAGACTTTGGGTTCTGTGTAATTCTCACACATTGATATTATGATTTAATGCATTTCATGTGTATCTAGCTTTGGTCACACTATCTTTCTTTTATTTTTATTTTCTTCTCTGTACTCTCCTCTCCTTTGTATGTTTTACTCCATATATGTAACAGGCAGATTCTTTACCACTAGCACCACCTGGGAAGCCCTCATACCTAAATCACCCTACCCCAATATTGTCTCTGAATTGGAAGTTTCCAAATGAGGAGGGACTAGTAAGCAATCTCTCTGCTGGGAATCTTTCTTTACCAGTCTTAGCAAATAGAAGCTTGCTTTCTTTCTTTCCTGCTATCTATGTGCAGCACAATTCTGTTCATGAAATAATAAAGGATTCTGTCATGGTTATATTGTGATACAATAATTTTGATGGCCATGAATATGCACACCATGATATAATAGTGTTCGGTAGGGTTGAAGTTAATAAAAGTGATACATAGCTACTTCACAATGGCAACAGCTACAAGATTTCTCTCTTTTCAAATGATCTCCCAACTGTAGTCCTCTTGAAGGTTTAAGGGAACTGCTCTGTAGGAATCTGTTCAGTCATTCTGACACACTCTTAGAAAAGGAGACTGGTGATGATCAAACCTGCCTGCTAGATGATAATAGCAACTTCTGCCTGTTCTCCAGAGGCCTATGACCATCAGCAGAAGCATTTGGCTTTACGAGCTATCAATATTGTGTCATCCTCTAAAGTCAAATCTCTGGAAGATAGACTCACACCTTTTTCTCTTACATAAAGTTTACTGCATGGAGCAACACTAAAAATTATTCATACATGTCCAATGTCACATTATTAATATGAGTTTCTGAACCCAAGAGGAAAGTGTTCTGTCATTTAGCTTGAATATGTTTTCCATTGCTTTGCAAGAATTTTAAAGTTACTCAGTGGGAATTCCTTTGGGAATCATTTCATAGTTCTTGCATGTTAAATGATACACATTCTAGACAAATTAAAGTTCGAAAAATATTTCTTGCGTTTGTAGTTTTTATTTATTAGTATCAAGTTATTCTAAACCTAACTACTCTAAAATATGGATGACTTTAGGTATCAAGGGGCTAATGCGATCAACATAAACTGTGGAGTCTCCTTGGCATATGTTCTAAATCTCTAGGGAGCTGTAAAGACGGGGCTGTGACGTGTTCTTTGACTATTTTCTGTTTCATACCTTCTGCACTCCGTATTGAATTTTTAGAAAAGAGATAAGTGATATGAATATCCACGCTTACTCTAATTTCAAATAAATCTCCAATATAATGAGTCATTTATTACACTGTATTGCCTCTAATAAACTTTTATCTTAATATAAAATTTTAAAAAGTACATCTAATCTTCTATTAAGATACTGTCTATTAAAACTCCTGGCTGGAGAAAGAAATGGCAACCCACTCTAATATTCTTGCCTGGGAAATGCCATGGGCAGAACAGCCTGGCGGGCTACAGTCAGTGGGGTTACAAGAGTGAGACACCACTTGGCGACTAAAACCACTATATGATTGAAGTTTTCCGAAAGTCTTTTAAAAAAAAAAAAGATTCCTTTAGGAGAGAGTAATATTGTAAGTTCACAGAAAAGACCGTAGCACACTGCCAGAAAGAGTGAAGTGTTCCTGTTTGGAAGCCTGGGGCTTTCTCTTTTACCTCCCACTCCTGAATCAAGGCTGTTAAATAGGTGTTTTAAATGCCTTGTGGAGATAAATGTTTGAATTAAATTGTATACAGAAAACAAAAGATGACTCCTGGCATTGGACAACTTGAATGGTTGACAGCCTTCACTTTTGCTTGCTGAAGCTCATGTGCATATTTCTATCATAAATAAAACATTTAAACTCTTTTTGAAGAGGACAGAAAATGCAACAAATTTGGAGGCAATGGTTTCTTCATATAAAAATGTATTTTTAAAAAATCTTATTGCAGTGTAGTTGATTTACAATGTTGTATTAGTTTCAAGTATAAAATATAATGATTAATTTATATATTATATACGCACACACACATGCAGTTATATATATGTATATATATATACACACGCATATATACATATATTCATTCTTCAATTCTTTTCCCATATAGGTTACTATAGAACATTGAGCAGAGTTCCCTCTGTGTAGCTTCTTGTTGATTATCTACTTTATGTATAGTAGTATGTGTATGTCCATCCCAAGTTCCCAAACTATTCCTCCCCCAAATTTTTCCCCTTTGGTAATCACAAGTTTTCAAAATCTGTGTCTGTTTTCATTTTGCAGATAAGGTCACATATCATTTTTTTAAACTAAATTCAACATAAGAATGATATCACAAGTTATTTGTCTATGTCTGACTTACTACGCTTAGTATAATAATATCTAGGCCCATCCATGTGGCTTCAAATGGAATTATTTCATTCTTTTTTATGGCTGAGCAACACTGCATTATATATATGTACCATATTTTGTTTTTTTTTTTTAATCCATCGATCTGTTTTTGCATTTTGGCTATTATAAACACTGCTGCAGTGAACATTGGAGTGCATGTATCTTTTCAAATTAAGTTTTCCTCAAGATATATTCTGAGGAGTTGGATTGCTGGATCATATAATAGTTCTATTTTTGGGTTTTTAAGGAACCTCCATACTGTTCTCCATAGTGGCTGTACCAATTTATGTACTCATCCACAGAGTAGGAGGGGCCCCTTTTCTCCACACCCTCTCCAGCATTTATTGTTTATAGACTTTTTGATGATGGCCATTCTGACTTTAATCAATGTGAGGTGATACCTCATTGTAGCTTTGATTTGCATTTCTCTAATGGTTAGTAATACTGAGCATCTTTTCATGTGCATTTTGGCCATCTGCATGTGTTCTTCGAAGAGATGTCTATTTAGATCTGCTGCTCATTTTTGATTGGACTGTTTGGTTTTTGATATAGAACTGCATGAGTTGTTTGTACATTTTGAAGATTAACCTCTTGTTGATTCCTTCATTTGCTAATATTTTCTCCCATTGTCTGGGTTGTCTTTTCTTTTTGTTTATGGTTTTATTTGCTGTGCAAAAGCTTTTAAGTGTAATCAGATCTCCTTTTTAAATTTTTATTTTTAAATTCATTACTCTAGGAGGTGGATCCAAAAAGATATTGCTGTGATTTTTTTGTTAAAGAGTACACTGACTATATTTTACTGTAAGAGCTTTATAGTGTCTAGTCTTACACTCAGACCTTTGATCCATTTTGAGTTTATCTTTCTGTATGATTTAGAGAATGTTCTAATTTCATTCTTTTATATGTAGTTATCCAGTTTTCCCAGCACTATTTAGTGAAAAGGCTGTCTTTTCTCCATTGTTTATTCTTGACTCATTTGTCATAGATCAACTGACCAAAGGTGTGTTAGTTTATTTCTGGGCTTTCTACCTGGTTCCATTGATCTATACTTCTGTTTTGTGCCAGTATCATACTGTCTTGATGGCTGTAGTCTGAAGTCTGGCAGCCTGATTCCTTCAGCTCTGTTTTTCTTTCTTGGGATTGCTTTGGCTATTTGGGGTCTTTTGTGCTTCTATACACATTGTAAGATTTTTATCCTATTTCTGTGAAAAATGACATGGGCAATTTGATAGAAATTGCATTGAATCTATAGATTGCCTTGGATAGTATAGTAATTTTGACAATATTGATTCTTCCAATCCAAGAATATGTTATATCATTTTCTTTGTGCTATCTTCAATTTCTTTCATCATTGTCTTATAGTCTTCAGAGTATAGGTCTTTGGCCTCCTTGTGAAAGTGTTATTTGCTCAGTCATGCCCAACTCTTTGTGACCTGGCCTATAGCCCATCAGACCCTCCATGGAATTCTCCAGGCAAGAATACTGGAGTGGGTTGTCACTCCTTTCTCCAGGGGATCTTCCCAATCCAGGGACCAAACCTGTGTCTCCTGTACTGCAGGCAGATTCTTTACCATCTGAGCCACTAGGGAAGCCCCTTTACCTCCTTAGGTACATTTATTCCAGGTATTTTATTCTTTTTGATGTGATGGTTAAGTGAGATTATTTCCTTAATTTCTCTTTCTGATCTTTCATTGTTATTATATCAGAATGAAAGATATTTTTGTGTATTTTGCAACTTTACTGAATTCACTGATATGTATAAAATGCTAAAGATGTTACCAGAAAACTAGCAGAGCTCAAAAATGCTGTATTATTAAGAGGCAGTATTAGATACTTTGGATTTCTCGGGTGGCTCAGTGGTAAAGAATCTGCCTGCAATGCAGGAGACAGAGAATTGAATCCCTGGGTTCAGAATATCCCCTGGAGAAGGAAATAACAACCCACTCCAGTACTCTTGCCTGGGAAATCCCATGGACAGAGGAACCTGGTGGACAAGATATTTTTAAAGTTTCTGTATAAATAAAAATTAAGGAGGCTGGATAAGTGAAGTATAGTTCGGTTATATAATATTGAAATGACTGATATAATGCTATTTCTATTTCAAGGAAATGCCAGATTTAGTTCATAAGATGATAAGAGATTTTGAATCAATCTGGGGACAGTTAGCCATCACCACTCAAGCCTGAATTAGTAAAGGCCAAGATGAAGGTTAAAAATGTTCTTACTGAAATTTCTTCAGAGAAGATTACTAGTATAGTAGCATCAGTGTACACACAGTCACACACACACACAACATACATCATTGGAGAAGGATGCTCTTCCATCATTTAAGTCAAGAGATGTGCTTACAGGATTTCGCTTTGCAGCTTCTGAATTTCTGTGAATGTGTAGATTGATACCTAAACATTTGTTGAGATGTAAAATTAAAAGGCATGGGATGGTTAGATTAGCCTCAGTTGGTACTTTGGTGTATGGGGCTAAAGAGAGGAGACATGATGCATTGGGAAACAGCTGAACTTCCACTGACATGAGGTCAATATATGTTGTTCTGGTGGACAAGATGTCTACTTGTAGAAGGAGCTGTCATGGTTTTAAGCTATGACCACAAATTTCTTTGATATCCTGTAGTCAAGAAGTAGGACATCCAGTCTCTGAATTGTGTGACTTCCGACTTTTTTGATCAAAAGGATTTGGCAGAAGTGAAGCTATATGACATCCTAGGCTAAGTTATAAGTGATAAATGCAGCACAGCTTTCAGCTGTCTTCTGGGTTATTCCTTTTTTTTTTTTTTTAAGCTCTGAACTCAAAACAGTTGCCCAGAGTTCAAGCCACAAGTAATAGCTACATGTGGGCATCCTTTTCAACAGCCATAGCTGGGCACATAGAAAATAGGCAGTGCCAACTGCCAGCAGGGTGTGAATGTGCCATCTTGGACATCTATCCATCCAGATGAGCCTTTAGAAGGCTACTGTCCCAGCCAGTAATAACCATAATTGCATAAAAAACCTAAGTGAAAACTGCCCAGCTGAGTCTTTCCCAAGTTACTGATCCATAAAGCAATAAGCAAGATAAAATAGTTGCTTTAGACAGATCTGTTTTGAAGTAATTTGTTATACAGCAGTAATAACTGGATCACAAATTATCTGAAAGCTCAAAAGGGATGTTTTAAGATGGATGATGGTTTGTAGTTTTTACATTATATGGACTGGAAGAATTTTTTATTATTTAAAAAATAGAACCATTAATATATTATTTGAGGGTGTCAAGAAGAGCAACAAGCTTATCTTCGATTTCATTCTGGGTGGAAAGATATACCGCATAGAGCTGATTAAAAATGGAAGTTGTAAAAAAAGAATTAAGTTGCTTCCTTCCAGCATTAAGCTGAGTCCAGTTTACTTAATAAATAAAGTTCCAATCTACATAGAACACCAGCAGCTCCATCATCAACATTATCTTTACAAAGTTGTGTGTTCCGATTAAGTTTTTCAAGGCCTCTTTCAAAATATTTATTTTGGCAGGCATAAAGGAAACATCTTTATAAGCCCTCCTTAACTCATGTTTAGTGATTATCCAATTAAAATTGAGTTGGTCATAGATGGTTCAATAAAAGACATACTTTTGAAGGAGAGAGATGTCAAATCTCAGGAAGCCTCAGAAAAGTAGAATGGAAGGAATCAAAAGAGAAAAAAACACAAAAGACAATGCTTTTTTATTTTTCTAATTTCATTTACATACTTTATCTTATACTTGAATTATCTTCTGTTTCTTTTTCCATGTCCCATCTTCTCTGAACTACAAAGGCAATGCAGTTTAGGTTTCCACTAAGACTGCCCCCACAGTGGTGGGATCTCACTAGGTATGATTCACCCCCAATATTCTCAAAGGGCTTTAGAAAACTTGAAATGAACTTCTCTTTGCTCTAAATGAACTTATAAAAAACAATGCTTTTGCTCCAGTGCCCTACCTATATGACTCAGGGTAGTCAGTCACATTCTAAGGTGGTCCCAGGGACTCACATTCTTTTCCAGTCTCCTCCATCCTGAGTGTGGATGGGCCTGTAAATGTGTTGACATCTCACACTTGTGATATGATTTGTGAAGGAAGATTATCCAATGAGCTGACTCATTGGAAAAGAACCTGATGCTGGGAAAAATTGAGAGCAGGAGGAGAAGGGGGCAACAGAGAATCAGATGGTTGGATGGCATCATCAATTCAATGGCCATGAACTTGAGCAAACTCCTGGAGATAGAGAAGGACAGGAAAGCCTGGCATGCTACAATCCACGGGCTCACAAAGAGTTGGATACAACTGAGTGACTGAACAACAATTATCCTCCTTGAAAGTGAAAGTGTAGTTACTCATTCATGTCTGCCTCTTTGTCACCCTATGTGCTGTAGCTCGCCAGGCTCCTCTGTCCATTGAATTCTCCAGGCAGGAATACTGGAGTGGGTTGCCATTCCCTTGGTCCTGGCCTAATCAGGTGAGCACTTGAAGAACCGAACTGACTTTGAAACTTCAAATATTGATGCTGGAGTGGAAAACAAGTAGCAAGGAATATGAGTACCCTCTTAGATCTGAAATCACCTCAGCCAACACTCAGCAAGAAAACAGGACTGTAAGCCTTATAGCCATGAGAAGCCAGTTCTCTTAACAGCCTGAGTGAGTTTGGAAGCACATTCCTTCTTGGAGCCCTGCTGGCACCTGATTTCCACTTGTAAGACCCTGAGGATCAGACCAGCTACCTCAAGTCCAGACCTGTTACCTAAGGACCATAAGCTGATAAGTGGGTATTGGATTAAACTGCTAGATATGACATACCTTGCTCACAAGTATAGAAAAGTAATGTGGACAAGTAGATGATAATTTTACTGGAATGTAGTTCTAGAAACATGTAACTGTATCAACATTTTTAGCATTAGGGGTCACTTTTGTATTAGGGTTAATGAGATGAAGATAGGTTAAGTATACACCTTGTTAAAATATTTATCATGATTCTGTGGAAATTATTAGCATTGAATAAATTTATTTCTAATGACTCTCCTACTCCAAGAAACAAGTTTTATATCACTATCCTCTTACATAAAACTTGGCATATCAGCAAATAGAGCATGTCAAAGAACATGGGTGTTTTTTTTTTGGCATATAGTTACTTATAGTAGTCTCTTATTATCCTTTGTATTTCTATGGTGTCCATTGTAACTTCTTTTTCGTTTCTAATGTTATTGATTTGAACCCTCTCCCTTTTTTTCTTGATGAGTCTGACTAAAGGTTTTTCAATTTTGTTTGTCTTTTTAAAGAACCAGCTTTTAATTTAATTGATCGTTTCTGTTGTTTTCTTCAGCTGTTTCATTTATTGCTGCTCTGATCTTTATGATTTCTTTGCTTCTATTACCTTTGGGTTTTGTTTATTCTTTGTCTAGTTGCTTTACCTGTAAGGTTAGGTTGTTTATTTGTGAATTCTCTTGTTTCCTGAGGTAAGATTGTGTCACTATAAACTTCCCTCTTAAAACTGCTTTTGCTGTGACCCATCGATTTTGGATCATTGTGTTTTCATTTTCCTTTGTCTCTAGGTAGTTTTCTTATTTCCTCTGATCTCTTCAGTGACCCATTGATTAGTAGCATATGGTTAGCCTCCATGTGCTTGTGCTTTTTTAAGGGTATTTTTGTAGTTGATTTCTAATCTCATAGTGTTATGGTTGCAAAAAATGCTTGAAATGATTTCAGTTTTCTTTAATTTACGATACTTTGAGGCCCAGCATGTGATCTAGCCAGGAGAATGTTCCATGTGCAAAGAATTTAAATAATAATAACCAAACTACACTGCATACTTTTTCTTTAGGGAGAACCTTTATTTCAACTTACATTCCAGTGGGACATGAGTCTCACCCTCCCTTTCCCCATTTTGTAATATTTTTCTCCCTAAATGTTATTTTCTCTTTTAGAAAGGTGTGCTATATATATGCATATCATTGTGTCCCCCTCTGGTTACATGTGACATGTACTGATACTGTTGTCCACTTTGATGCTTGTGAAATCACTCACTCGTATCCAGCTCTTTGCAACCCCATGGACTATACAGTCCATGGAATTCTCCAGGTCAGAATACTGGAATGGGTAGCTTTTCTCTTCTCCAGGGAATCTTCCCAACCCAGGGATCAAACCCAGGTCTCCCACACTGCAGGTGGGTTCTTTACCAGATGAGCCACCAAGGAACCCCTTACTTTGATGCTTGCCAGTCTCTAAATAGCCATTGGCTAAGTTTCCAGACTGTGGCTCAGATAATAAAATCTGTATTACAAAATTCAGGCTTAAATTGAAGAAAGTAGAGAAACCACTAGACCATACAGGTAAGATCTAAATCAAATCCCTTATGATTATACAGTGGAAGTGACAAATAGATTCAAGGGATTAAATCTGATAGACAAAGTGCCTGAAGAACTGTGGATGGAGGTTCGTGACATTGTACAGGAGACAGGAATCAAGACCATCCCCAAGAAAAAGAAATGCAAAAAGGCAAAATGGTTGTGTAAGGAGGCATTACAAACAGCCTAGAAAAAAAAAAAAAAAAGAGAAGCCAAAGGCAAAGGAGAAAAAGAACGATATACGCATTTGAATGCAGAGTTCCAAAGGATAGCAAGGAGAGATAAGAAAGCCTTCCTCAGTAATCAATGCAAATAAATGGAGGTAAACAATAGAATGGAAAAGACTAGAGATCTCTTCAAGAAAATGAGAGATACCAAGGGAACATTTCATGCAAAGATGGGGACAAAAATGGACTGAAAGGGTATGGACCTAACAGAAGCAGAAGATATTAAGAAGAGGTGGCAAGAATACACAGAAGAACTGTACAAAAAGGATCTTCATGACCTAGATAACCACGATGAGTGTGATCACTCACCTAGAGCCAGACATCCTGGAATGCGAAGTCAAGTGGGCCTTAGGAAGCATCACTACAAACAAAGCTAGTGGAGGTAATAGAATTCCAGCTGAACTATTTTAAACCCTAAAAGGTGATGCTGTTGAAGTGTTGCACTCAACATGTCAGCAAATTTGGAATATTCAGCAGTGGCCACAGGACTGGAAAAGGTCTGTTTTCATTCCAACCCCAAAGAAAGGCAATGCCAAAGAATGTTCAAACTACCGCACAATTGCACTCATCTCACATGCTAGCAAAGTAATGCTCAAAATTCTCCAAGCCAGGCTTCAACAGTACATGAACCGTGAACTTCCAGATATTCAAGCTGGAGTTAGAAAAGGCAGAGGAACCAGAGATCAAATTGTCAACATCTGTTGGATCATCAAAAAAGCAAGAGAGTTCATGAAAAACATCTGCTTCTGCTTTATTGTCTATGCCAAAGCCTTTGACTCTGTGGATAATAAAAAACTGTGGAAAATTCTGAAAGAGATGGGAATACCAGACCACCTGACCTGCCTCCTGAGAAATCTGTATGCAGGTCAAGAAGCAACAGTTAGAACTGGACATGGAACAACAGACTGGTTCTAAATCAGGAAAGGAATACATCAAAGCTGTATATTGTTACCCTGCTTGTTTAACTTGTATGCAGAGTACATCATGAGAAATGGACTGGATGAAGCACACGCTGAAATCAAGACTGCTGGGAGAAATATCAATAACCTCAGATTTGTAGATGACACCACCCTTATGGCAGAAAGTGAAGAAAAACCAAAGAGCCTCTTGATGAAAGTGAAAGAGGAGAGTGAAAAAGTTGGCTTAACACTCAACATTCAGAAAACTACGATAATGGCATCAAGTCCCATCACTTCATGGCAAATAGATGGGGAAACAATGGAAACAGTGAGAGACTTTATTTTGGGGGCTCCAAAATTACTGCGGATGGTAACTGAAGCCATGAATTTAAAAGATGCTTGCTCCTTGGAAGAAAAGCTGTGACCAACCTAGACAGCATGTTTAAAAGCAGAGACACTACTTTGCCAACAGAAGTCCATCTAGTCAAAGCTATGGGTTTTCCAATGGTCATGTATGAATGTGAGATTTAGACCATAAAGAAAGCTGAGTTCCAAAGAATTGATGCTTTTGAACTTCAGTGTTGGAGAAGACTCTTGAGAGTCCCTTGGACTGCAAGGGGATTCAACTAGTCCATCCTAAAGGAAATCAGCCCTGAATATTCATTGGAAGGACTGATGCTAAAGCTAAAAATTCAATACTTTGGCCATCTGATGGGAAGAACTTACTCATTGGAAAAGATTCTGATGCTAGGAAAGATTGAAGGCAGGAGGAGAAGGGGACGACAGAGGATGAGATGATTGGATTGCATCACCAACTCTATGGACATGATTTTGAACAAGCTCTGGGAGTTGCTGATGGACAGGGAAGCCTGGCATGCTGCAGTCCATGGAGTGGCAGAGAGTTGGACATGACTGAATGACTGAACTGAATTTAGATTTCCAGAGGTGATGGTTCAGGCCCTTCAACAGCCCTTTTTGATAAGAGATTAAATAAATTTCTAGGGAACTCCTTCAGTCTTGATGAAAACACGTTCTTCTCTTCCATCATTCACTAATTTTGTATGTGTTTTCTAGAACACAGAGTATGAAGCAAATGTTTACATGCTAACCCTTTATCAGAGAATGCACTCCCAGAGAATCAGTTGTGAGGGAGAAAGGGGAGTATGGCAGGGAAGAAGGGAGAGCAAATACATGAAGATATTTACCTAGCTAGCTAGTCAAGGTAAATGCAGCTCATTGTACTGCTTCATGGAATATCTTCAGAAAGGCTATAAGAAACATTATTAGTTACACAGTAGTTTGAATATTCTGAACAGGGGTAGGAAGGAGATGCATTCACCTGCTAGATCTCTTGTACTCCATTGCCACCTGATCAACATCTGTCCCTCAGAGGCTTAACACTTGTGCTGTTTCAGAGTGTGACCATGCCCTGAAATTAACCACTGAGGAACAAAGAGCCTCTATGGGTCTATTTTTGCCAACTCTATCATGTAGGGCTTCTCTGCAGATAATGGTGGCAATAAAGGTAATGCCCTTCTGGCAAATGACCAAAAGAATGACTTAACGCTCTTTCTATAACTCTTCTGGCTAGGAAGCAAAAGGAGAGACTGAAGTTTCAGGTGGAGGACTGAGGCATGGCAAAAATGACCTGGGTGTCACATGAAGTGATTCTAGAATATCTGAATGCTCATCACCTTACACATGAATATCTAGAAAAGACCATCAATACCTTTGCTTCACCTCATAGTTCACACAGAGAATAAAAGAAATACAACACTTACCACAGGATTCTTATTTTCCTATGACTCTCTTCCACTATTTAATCCAAATAAAACCTCCATCTCTCCTCAGTCTCTCAAACTTTTCTATAGTCGTCTCTAAAACTCATGGTCTGATATCATATCATTCTTAATATTCTCAATCTCTGAGTGAACCTTAACTCTATGCTTTCCAGTTTATACTGAGATTAGCTTGAAATTTATCACAGAGCTAAATGTAAATCACTGATGCAATGGACATGAATGTGGGCAAACTTCAGGAGATGGTGAGGGACAGAAAGGCCTGGTGTGTTGCAGTTCATGGGGTTGCAAAGAGGCAGACACGACTGGGTGAATGAACAGCAATAAAATGTAAAAGGTGCTACCTTAACACTTTTATAAAAGATTGGGAAAAGTATTTAGATACCTGAGTTAGAGGAACAATTATTAGATGCAAAAAAAAATGGATTTTATAAAATTATGTTTTGCTCTTTGGAAGGCACTATTAAGTGAAAGAAAAATAAGCCAAATACTAGGACAAAAGACTTACATGTCACATATGTGACCAAGGACTCGTATTCAGCATAAAGAACTCTCAAAACTCAACAATAATAAAACAATCCAATAAAAATGGACAAACTATTTTAACAGACACTTCATCAAAGTCATAAAAATGGCAAATAAGCACAAAAAAATGCTCAGTATCATTAATCATTTGGGAAATAAAATTTTATACACACAAAACTGGTATGCAAATATTTTAGCAGCTTTATTGACAATTGCTAATAACTTAAAACAATGAGAAAGTCCTTCAGCTGGTGAATGGGTAGACAAATTATGTGGTATGTCCATCCTATAGAGCAGTGAAAAGAATAGGCTCTTATTATCTGCAATAACAGACATAAATCTCAAATACATTATGGTTAGTGACAGAAGTCAGACTCAAAAGGCTACATATTCTATGACTGAGTTTATACAATGTCCAGGAAAAGGCAAATTCTCCAGTTTTATTGAGAAATAATTGACACACATCACTGTATAAGTTTAAAGTGTACAGCATGATGATTTGATTTACATATATTGTGAAATGATTACCACAATAGTTTTAGTTAATGTCCATCATCTGGTAGAGAGAATAATAAGGGGAAAATCTCCTTGTGACAATAACTCTTAGGATCTGCTCTCTATAACAACTTCCCTATATATCATAGAGTAGTGTTTGTTATCTCTAGGCATCATGTTATGCATTATAACCCTTGTACTGATGTATCTTATAACGGGAAGTGTATTCCTCCTGACCACCTTCCTCCAATTCTCCCTCCCCACACCCACAGCCTAATCACTTTTCTATGAGTTTGTTGGGTTAAAAAAAAATAATAAAAAAACTTTAGACCCCCACATGTAAGTGATATCATACACTATTTGTCTTTCTCTGTCTGACTTACTTCACTTAGCATAATTAAAAAAGGCAAATCTTTCAGAGAAAAGCATAGATCAGTGTTTTCTAGACATTAAGAATGGGGAAGTAGTTGACTAAAACTGGACAGGATGAGTAATTTGGTGTGAAAGAACAGTTCTGCATATTGAATGTGGAGTTGGTTTGCACAACTGCACATTTATTATAATTCATATAACTGCCCTCCTGTATTAAAACTATGTATTTGTGTCCTGTTTTTCTAAGGTTAGACCACAAATGTACTGCATAGGTTTTTCATTTACCTAGAGTTTCTATTTATTTATTATGTTTTCTTACTGGTTAAAGAAAGTTGTACTTCTGTATAATGTAATCTACTTTGTTTCTGAACATAAACTTATTTTCTTGAACTTATGCATGGAAACAATCTTGAAATTCATTTTAATTTCCCATCTAGTTTAACTGTTATTTCTTGTTCAAGTCTCTTGAAACACTCTTACTTAAATTCTCATTTTCAATTTTGCTGAAGCTGAGATTTCAAAATTGATTCAAAGGAGGTAAATTGTTAAAAAGTACAACTATCGTCCCATGTTTTATTTGATGATTTAAGAGTGAATGGATACAAGTTTATTTCTCCTGAAATATTGAAGGCAGTGCTATATTGTATTCTGGCATCTTTTGTTAATTTAATATCTTATGAAAGATTTTATGTCTGTTATATGAAATCTGTATATTCTTTGTTCAATATATCTCTCAGAAGATTTCTTTATCTTCTTTACTCCTTGTGTTCTACATTTTCATTGTGATAGGTCTGGATATGGATTTCTGTCACTTGTTGTGCTAGGCATTCAGTAGATGTCTTCAAGGTTATGAAACTTTTTTCAGATAGAGGAAAAATTTTTTTAAATTTTATTTTATTTTTAAACTTTACAATATTGTATTAGTTTTGCCAAATATCAAAATGAATCTGCCACAGGGATACATGTGTTCCCCATCCTGAACCCTCCTCCCTCCTCCTTCCCCATATCATCCCTCTGAGTCATCCCATTGCACCAGCCCCAAGCATCCAGTATCGTGCATCGAACCTGGACTGGCGACTCGTTTCATACGTGATATTATACATGTTTCAATGCCATTCTCCCAAATCTTCCCACCCTCTCCCTCGCCCACAGAGTCCATAAGACTGTTCTATACATCAGTGTCTCTTTTGCTGTCTCGTACACAGGGTAATTGTTACCATCTTTCTAAATTCCATATATATGCATTAGTATACTGTATTGGTGTTTTTCTTTCTGGTTTACTTCACTCTGTATAATAGGCTCCAGTTTCATCCACCTCATTAGAACTGATTCAAATGTATTCTTTTTAATGGCTGAGTAATACTCCATTGTGTATTCATACCACAGCTTTCTTGTCCATTCATCTGCTGATAGGCATCTAGGTTGCTTCCATGTCCTGGCTATTATAAACAGTGCTGCGATGAACATTGGGGTACACGCGTCTCTTTCAATTCTGGTTTCTTCAGTGTGTATGCCCAGCAGTGGGATTGCTGGATCATAAGGCAGTTAGTTCTATTTCCAGATTCTTAAGGAATCTCCACACTGTTCTCCATAGTGGCTGTACTAGTTTGCATTCCCACCAACAGTGTAAGAGGGTTCCCTTTTCTCCACACCCTTTCCAGCATTTATTGCTTGTAGACTTTTGGATCGCAGCCATTCTGACTGGCGTGAAATGGTACCTTATAGTGGTTTTGATTTGCATTTCTCTGATAATGAGTGATGTGGAGCATCTTTTCATGTGTTTGTTAGCCATCTGTATGTCTTCTTTGGAGAAATGTCTATTTAGTTCTTTGGCCCATTTTTTGATTGGGTCATTTATTTTTCTGGAGTTGAGCAGTAGGAGTTGCTTGTATATTTTTGAGATTAGTTGTTTGTCAGTTGCTTCATTTGCTATTATTTTATCCCATTCTGAAGGCTGCCTTTTCACCTTGCTAATAGTTTCCTTTGTTGTGCAAAAGCTTTTAATTTTAATTAGGTCCCATTTGTTTATTTTTGCTTTTATTTCCAATATTCTGGGAGGTGGGTCATAGAGGATTCTGCTGTGATGTATGCCGGAGAGTGTTTTGCCTATGTTCTCCTCTAGGAGTTTTATAGTTTCTGGTCTTACATTTAGATCTTTAATCCGTTTTGAGTTTATTTTTGTGTATGGTGTTAGAAAGTGTTCTAGTTTCATTTGTTTTATTTCTTCTCCCAGTCTCACACATACATCTTAACTTTCTCTGTGCTCCCTTTTGGGAAAGCTATTAGAAGAAGGTTACATTTCATGTTTCTTGTATTGTATCATATGTTCTAAGTTTTCTCTTAGGTTTTTCACCTCTGAAATTTTGTCGTTTGATATAAAAGATTTGCTTGAGTCTATCTTCCAGGTCTCCTATTAAACTGTTTAATTTTGGCAAACATATGTTAGATTTCCATGAATTACCTTCTTATCCTCTGATTACTCTGTTTATATAATATCTATGAAAATTTTAATATCTTTTCAAAAATTTCTAACCACAGTATTAATCAGAGATTTCCTAAATTATTCTTCTCAATTAGCTTAGATATATAGCTTGGGGCAGATTGGTTTGTCTTTAATCTCAGATCATCCTGGTTTTCTTCTCCTGTCAACAAAGAGAAATTCGTTCAATGAAGGAAAATCCTCTCTTGTTGCTTATTCTGGTGAACAGGAAGTGTTGACTATCAGACTATAATTTTTTGTTATATTTTGATTGGGAAATTATATCAAGGCAACAAAACTTTGTGAAAATAAAAATAATAGCATTATATTCTTCATGTACTGTACCTGTCATTAGCATTTTACTATATTACATTCGCCCTATCTATATAGACATATTTTGAAGAAGATAATCTCTCTTTTGGGGGGAAAAATGGTTCTCATTGTGTATTTGGCTAATATTTCCTCATGATTAAGGGCTTCCCTGGTGGCTCAGCTGGTAAAGAATCTGCCTGCAATGCAGGAGACCTGGGTTTGATCCCTGGGTTGGGAAGATCCCCTGGAGAAAGGAAAGGCTACCCACTCCAGTATTCTGGCCTGGAGAATTCCACGGACTATATAGTCCATGGTATCTCAGAGTCGGACATGATGGAGTGACTTTCACTCCTCATGATAAACTAAGAATCTGCATTCTCTGCTGGAATATTGAGTAGTTAAGCTGTGTCCTTCTCCGGGCATCACTTCTGGAGCCACATATAACCATCTGTCTCTTGTTAGTTGTGTTAATTGTGATCCACCTGCCCCAAGTGTTCTTTGATTTTCTCACTGTATAATTAGTTTTTTCTTCTTGCAACTAATAAGCAGTCCATGGGGAGATATTGAAAGTCCATGGACATATCTTGATCATCAAAATTTTTCCTTGCTTTAGCATTCATTGATGAATTTTGCTTGATCTAATTTAGCCTGATGGTTATAAAATAATGATTATATTCTGCCTTTGTCAGGAAACCATTACAAAAAACCTCCATTCTACATTGTTTATTTACGTGTTTATTCATCTTGTTCATATGTGGTAAGGACATGAAATTCTATTTTTCTGTGATTATTTTACTGTTCTTAATTATTTTAATGTCCAAACTGTCCTAAACTGATTTGTTGGAGTCCCTTTAAGCTGGCTTCTATGCCCTTGTGTCATTATCTGATCATTTTGGGGGGAACTTCCTTTGCTCTGATAGAGCAAAATGAGCCTTATCATCTTGTACCTACTCTGTCCCAACACTGAAATAAGCCTTTCCTCTGAAGTCTTCATCTTTTTAGTGAGGAATAGTATTAGAGACTAAGACCTCAGCACAAGGTATGTTCACTGCTCTTAGGTATCTTTACTTCTTGGCCAACTCGGTGGACTTATCTAAAAAATACATGCATTAGTATATACATAATATTAACAGAGTAGCATATATTTATATGCACATATAGATATGCATATGCAAATACAAATGTGTACTTTAGGAAATGAGTTCATACCAATCCTTCAATTCCAATCTATAGAAATACCATCGCCCATTCTATATTCGAATGTCTCTCTTTTCACAGTGATAACCCTGGTTCCCAGCAACACAAACTGCAGCACGCCAGGCTTCCCTGTCCTTCACTATCTCCCAGTGTTTGCTCAAACTCATGTTCACTGAGTCAGTGATGCTATACGACCATCTCACCCTCTATTGCTGCCTTATCATTTCACCTTCAATCTTTCCCAGCATTGGGAAAATGATGTTTATTATTCTCAAAAGCCTGACAACAGGCTGTTACACATACATATATATCTATTTTTTCCAGATTCTTTATCCTTATATGTTATTATAAACTTTGGAGTATAGTTCCCTGTGCTATATAGTAAGTCCTTGTTGGTGATCTGTTTTATATATAGTAGGGTGTATATGTTAATCCCAAACTCTTAATATATGCCTCCCTTCCTTTCCTTTGGTAACCATAAGTTTATTTTCTATGTCTATGGGCCTATCAGTTCAGTTCAGTCGCTCAGTCGTGTCCGACTCTTTGCGACCCCATGAACCACAGCACGCCAGGCCTCCCTGTCCATCACCAACTCCCGGAGTTCACTCAGACTCATGTCCATCAAGTCAGTGATGCCATCCAGCCATCTCATCCTCTGGTCCCCTTCTCCTCCTGCCCCGAATCCCTCCCAGCATCAGTCTTTTCCAATGAGTCAACTCTTTGCATGAGGCGGCCAAAGTATTGGAGTTTCAGCTTTAGCATCATTCCTTCCAAAGAAATCCCAGGGCTGATCTCCTTCAGAATGGACTTGTTGGATCTCCTTGCAGTCCAAGGGACTCTCAAGTGTCTTCTCCAACATCACAGTTCAAAAGCATTGGTGCTCAGCTTTCTTCACAGTCCAACTCTCACATCCATACATGACCACTGGAAAAACCATAGCCTTGTGCAAATATATTTTTTGCATTGTTGGTGTGATATATCTTCAAGGTCAATTTCCAAAAGCAGGGTCATTGTATCAAAAGATAAACACATATGTGGTTTTGTTAGATATTACCACATTTCCTTCAATAGGCATAGAATCCTTTGCATCCCCACCAGCGATATAGAAGCACACCTATTTGCCGAGTGCAACACGGCTTATTTTTTGTTGAACCTGGACACTGTGCAGGCAGTGACGCTGGGCACCATCTTTCTATCAATAGTAATACATGTACACTTTGGGCTCTCACATTTTTTTTTTATTTTAATTGGAGGCTAATTACTTTACAACATTGTGGTGATTTTTGCCATACATTCACATGAATCAGCCACAGGTGTAGTAAAGATTAGGGAGTTTGTTTTGTTTCTTAGGCTATGGTAAATTTTCACCTATGACAGTTATTCTAAGTTTTGAGAGGTCAGAGTAGAAGTAAGTGTTTCTTTTGCTGTTTTCAAATTATTCCTTCATAACCTAGTCCCAGTGTTTATAACTATGCATTTAATGATGACAATCCTAGGAAATGTTGGATTTGCAGATCGATATCATTTCATAAATCAAAAGACTTTTGCTCAGTGGAACCTAAAGAATATTTACTTAGCCTATTTATTTAGAAGTGAAAAGCAACTCAGGAATTTTCCTGTGATGAATAATGTGATACTAGCTGATATTCATGCTAATAGCAGGCTATGATAGTTTTCTTTCATATTCTTTGCTATTTTAGAATTTATTGGTAAGTTCACTCAGCTCATTTTACTCTCAAGGAAGGAAGACAATTATTTATTAATCTAGGTAGTTCTTACCGTTATCACCAGTATGTTTGTGCTGGTATATTTTCTATGGAGGACAAACAACTATTGGGTATTCACAGATATCTATTGAGTGATTAAATAATTAAAGGCATCTTTTGAAATAGGAGAAAATAATTTTTAATCAAAGTCAAGATAGGTAAAGAAATTGGAGAAATTACGTCTAGTTTTATCTTTTCAGCTAATTAAATTAGGGAAAAAGAAAATTTTGCCCTAAGAACATATGTGAATTATTTATTACATTGCCACATCATGCATTTAATTTCATTTTTAAAGCAAAGCACAACAGTGATAATTTATCCTTCCTTTGAGTTTAAGCCCAAGCTACAATATTTTTAATCATGGCTTATTCAACAAGGCTGCAGGCTAGCCCCTGTCTATAGTCTTCCAAGTATATTGAATGATGAACATTTTCAAATTACATGGTCTGCAGTTCTTGGTTCCACTACATTTACACCTGCTTTCAAACTCAGTGAACTGCATTTGATGAGGCTGCATTTGGTCCAAAATCTTTCTTTGGGTAAATAATTGAAATTGCTCTATCAAATCTGTTTCACTTAGGCAGTCTATAGTCACATCATTCTGTCAGCCACTGAGAAATACCTGTACTGCCCCAGACACTTAGCACTTGTGTTGAAATGCCATTTAATCTCTCTTCTAGAGCGAGGATGACATTCAACCCAACTGTTCAGTGACAGTTCAGGATGACAGGTTCCATGATGAAAAACTGAATATTCCAATGGCTGAAATCTCTGGGTATTATGAGTAAGAATACAGACATGAGGATGTTGCATAAGAAGAAATATCAAATGCTGGTGTCCAATTTCAAAAACCAGTGTCTATAAAGCTTAAAGTGAAGACTACCACCTGCCCAGGCAGTTACAGCTCTCAACTATTTGGCTCTCTCTTCCTCCAACAAAGATGGAATGAATCTTCAGAGGGTTAAAGAGTTGTGTAAACAGATACTAAGTACACGTCTTTCAACTAAATTTTTATATATTTTTACTCATCTACTTAGAAAATGATTGATGCATTTCTCTAGTCAGGCACAGAGCTATAATGGCCAGCTTGTCTTTTTGTCTTTATTCTATACTGGAAGTAGATCTCCCTCTAGGCTTTCTTCAGAAGTATACATTTACCCAAAATGAAAAAATAATGTTACCAGTTCACTAGGGGAAGTAATAACAGTGAGGACATGCTGAAGCACAGGACAGAATGTTTGTTTTGTTAAGGTGGATGTCAGGGTGCATATGAAGAAAAGTAGACCATGATCTTAGGTGAGTACAAAGTAAATGAATGAAAAATGGGTGGAAGTTGTCCAATCTTTCTTTAGAATACACCTACCATCAATGCTAAGAACATCTCAGCAGAGCCTCTGGTGAAAATGTGAGCCGCAGGTAGAAATTATTTTTCTTCAGTTTTCATTTAGATAAGGGCCTCTGAGAGGTAGTATTATCTTTAGTCATGATAAAAGCATGGAGTCTAGAAAAGCCTAGAGACATGGCTTCTAGACACGGCACAAGAGAAGAGTTGTGTACTCCTACCTACACAGAAAATGTAGGCTAAATTCTCATTGCATTGTCCTTTTTGTGATCTTAAACTAGTTTTATAAACTGTCATACATCTATTTTATGAAGTGCAAAGCATAGCAATGGATAATCTCTATGCCACAGATACTTTCAAAATGACCAAATGAGAATACATTTGTCAGCCAGAAATTGTTACATAAAGAGAAGCTACTACTGAAACAGTATACTCTATCAAGGGAGACTTCTCTGCTACCTGGACTGGGTTAGTTGCTCTATCCTGTATCTTCTTGTGATATACAATGCTTCTGCTTAGAGACACATAATGATAACATGATGTGATAAGTGTTCTATAAATTTGAAGACAATGAGCTAATCTGGAGGAGAGAAAGCATCTGATTTATTTCTCTATCTCAAGTACCTTAAATAGTGTATGTAACTAAATTGGCATGCCATGAATTCATGAGCATAATACTGTATGGCCAAGCACAATTAATTTGAAATAAAATATGAGTACACTTATTTATAAAGCATAAAAAGCATCAAAATTGTTGGACATAAAAGTAAACAGAAATGGTAAGGTTATTCCATCTTTCCCGCATCCCAATCAAAATTCGTATTCTATGTCATATAACTACAAAGATAAATAATCCTTGAAGACCATGGTTTGTTACTATAGATAACACAAGAGGACCTACTAAGGTAATCTGAAACAAGGGCTGCTTGAGTATTTGGAAAGAAACAGGTTCAGAAAAGTTCAAACATTGCTTTCTGACAAGAAAAAGAAAAGTCAAAGAGAAAAAGAGAAGGTGATGCATATAAAAGGAAAATACAAAAAGGTGAACCTGATTCAAGAACAGGAAAACTGATTTCACATTCCATTCATTTATTTTTATAATTTAGTTTTTATTTTAGACTATAGTTTATTTACTATGTTGTGTTACTTTCAAGGGAGAAGGCGATGCCCCACTCCAGTACTCTTGCCTGGAGAATCCCAGAGACAGGGGAGCCTGGTGGGCTGTTACTTTCAAGTATACAGAAAAGTGATTCAGATGAATCCATTTTTTTCAGATTCTTTTTTCCGTTAGGTTATGGTAGATTGAGGAGAAGGCAATGGTAACCCACTCCAGTACTCTTGCCTGGAAAATCCCATGGACTGAGGAGCCTGGTGGGCTGAAGTCCATGGGGTCACTAAGAGTCGGACACAACTGAGCGACTTCATTTTCTCTTTTCACTTTCATGCATTGGAGAAGGAAATGGCAACCCACTCCAGTGTTCTTGCCTGGAGAATCCCAGGGACGGGGGAGCCTGGTGGGCTGCCGTCTTGGGTCGCACAGAGTCGGACACAACTGAAGCAACTTAGCAGTAGCAGCATGGTAGACTGAGTAGAGTATCCTGTGTTATACACAGTAGGCTGTTGATTATTTTATATATAGCAGTGTGTATATGTTAATCCCATATTCCAAGTTCATTCATCTTCCCACTTTTCCCTTTGATAACCAACCTAAATTTGTTTTCAAAATATGTGAGTCTGTTTCTGTTTTATATATAAGTTCTTTTCTATCATTTTTTTTTTTAGATTACACATATGAGTGATATCATATTTGTCTTTCTCTGACTTACTTGATTTGAAATTATAGTCTTTAGATCCATCCATGTTACTTCAAATGGCATTAGTTAGTTCCTTTACAACATATCTTTTTTTTTTCCCTTTTTTATCATTCCTCTCTCAATGGACATTAGATTGCTTCCAGGTCTTGGATATTATAAGTACTACCACAATGACCATCGCACTGCCTGTGTCTTTTTGTATTATGGTTTTTGCCAGATATATGCCCAGATGTGGGATTTCTGGATCATATGGTAGCTCTATTTTTAGTTTTTTAAATGAACTTTCATAATGTTCTCCATAGTGGCTGTACCAAATGTACATACCCACCAACAGTGTAGAAGGAATGGATCCCTTTTCTTCACACCCTCTCCAACATATATCCCTTGTGAATTTTTTGACGGTAAATGGGATTGTTTCCATAATTTCTCTTCCTAATCTTTCATTGTCAGTGTAAAGGAATGCAAGAGATTTCTGTGTATTATTTTTGTATCCTGGAACTTTCCCAAATTCATTGATGAGTTCTTGTAGTTTTCTGGTAATATCTTTAGGATTTTCTACGTATAGTATCATGTCATCTGCAAACAGTGATGGTTTTACTTCTTTTCTGATTTGGATTCATTTTATTTCTTCATCTTCCCTGATTGCCATGGCTAGGACTTCCAAAACTGTGTTGAATAAAAGTGGCTAGAGTGGACATCCTTGTCTTGTTCCTGATCTTAGAGGAAATGCTTTCAATATTTCACTATTGAGTATGATATCAGCTATTTGTTTGTTATATTTGGCTTTTGTTATATTGAGGAAGATTCCCTCTGCATCCATATTCTGGAGAGTTTTTATCGTTAATGTGTCTTGATCTCCCACCAGAAGCTTTTGCTGCATCTATTGCGATGACCACGTGAAATTTATTCTTCAATTTGTTGATGTGGTTTATCACACTGTTTTATAGATATTGAAACATACTTGCATCCCTGGGATAAATCCTACTTGATCAAGATCATGAGCCTTTTAATGTATAGCTGGATTTGGTTTACTAGTATTTTGTTGAGGATATTTGTATCTATGCGAATCAGTAATATTGGCCTGTAATTTTCTTTTTTTTATGGTATCTTTGTCTGGTTTTGGTATCAGGGTGATGTAGGCCTCATAGAATGAGTTGGGTAGTGTTCTTTCCTCTGCACCTGTATGGAATAGATTTAGAAGGATAGTGTTAACTCTTCTCTAATAGTTTCATAGAAATTACTTGTAAAGACATCTGGTTCTGGACTTTTATGTTTGTCGGGAGTCTTTTAATCATAGTTTTAGTTGCAGTACTTGTGATCTTTCTGTTCATCTTTTCTGTTTCTTCCCAGTTCAGTCTTGGAAGATTGTAGCTTTCTAAGAATTTGTCCATTTCTTCTAGGATGTCCATTTTGTTGGCTTATAATTGCTCAGAGTAGTCTCTTAGGATCCTTTGTATTTCTGTGATGTCCACTGTAACTTCTCCTTTCTAATTATCTTATTTTGAGCCCCCTCCTGTCTTTTTCTTTATGAGTCTGGCTGAAGGTTTATCAATTATGTTTGTCTTTTCAAAGAACCAGCTTTTAGCTTAATTGATTTCTTCTATTGTTTTCTTCATTTCTATTTCACTTATTTGCGCTCTGATCTTTATGGTTTCTTTTCTTCTACTAACTTTGGGTTTTGCTTGTTCTTTCTCTAGGATTTTTAGGTGTAAAGCTAAATTGTTTCTTGGAGATTTTTCTTGCTTTATTGTTTCTATTGCTATAAACTCTTAGAACTGCTGTTTGAATCATGTTTTGTTTTCATTTGCCTCTACATATTTTTTATTTAATCTTTGATTTCTTTATGATTCACTTTTTGTTTAGTAACATGCAGCTTAACTTCCATGTGTTTGTGTCTTTTTATAGTTTTTTTTTTCTCTTGTAGTTGATTTCTAATATTATAGCATTGTGATCTCTAAATTTCAAATGCATTTCCAATATCCTGCATTTGATCTCTCTTCTCACAGTTGCTGGTTTTGATATCATATTTGTATGTGGATGATTTTCTACTTTTATTCTATGTTTGCCTTTATCAGTTAGCTTCCCTATTTGTATTTTTCTTGTTCCTCATTGTCCCTCTTCTTTCCTAGCTAGAGAAGTCCTTTTAGTATTTGTTGGAAAGTGCTTTGGTATTGATGAATTCTCTTAGCTTTTACTTGTCTGTAAAGCTTTTGATTTCTCCATTGAATCTGAACAAGAGCCTTGCTGTGTTGTATTCTTGGTTATAAGTTCTTCTCTTTCATCATTTGAAATGCATCATGCCACTCCCTTCTGGCCTGTAAAGTTTCTGCTGGAAAAAATCAGCTGAATAGGTGACTTTGGTCCATTGGCTTATGCCAGTAGAAGGGACTGGTCCTGCCCACTTGTGGGTGGGCTGTGTCAAGGGGTATGTTTAAAGGTGGCTATCAGCTCAGAACAACTGTAGTCAGCCTGTCTGCTGATAGAAGGGCTGTGTTCCCACTTTGTTGGTTGTTCAGCCTGAGATGTCCCAGTACTTGAGCCTGCACTACTGCTATGGGGCTAGATCTCAGTGCCAAAATGGCGACCTCCGGGAGAACGCACTCTGATGAGTATTCCCGGGGTCTCTGCCACCAGTGTCCTTGGCTCACAGTGAGCCACCATCAACCCCCACCTCCTGAGGAGATCTCCTAAGACCCCAGGTAGGTCTGGACAACTCTTATGGGGTCACTGCTTTGCCCTGGACCCCAGTGCACATCACAGCTGGTGTGCACCCTCCTTGAATGGAGTCTCTGTTTCCCTCATTCCTGTGGAGCTCATAAGATCAAGCCCCATGAGTCTTCAAAGCCAAATGCTCTGGGGCTTCCTCTTACTGAGGCCAGACCCCAGGCTAGGGATCCTGATGAGGGGCTCAGAATTCTCACTCCCATGGGAGAACCTCTGCAATACAATTGTTTTTGAGTGTGTGGTTCACTCACCTGGAGAGTATGGGATTTGATTGTATCGTGAAAGGACCCCTCCTACTGTCTCACTGTGACTTCTTTTTTGTCTTTGAGTGTAGAATATCTTTTTTGGAAGGTTTGAATCTTTATTGTTGATGTTGTTCAGCATTTGTTGTGATTTGGGGGCTTTCATGAGAGGAAGTGAACTTAAGTATTTCTAACATTCCATCTTGTCTCTGCTCCCAAAAATTTGACTTTAACAGTAGGAATATGTTTTTCTTTTCATTTATTCCCTTCCCTAAATTGTTATTGTTGTTCTTCAGTTGCTCAGTCATGTCTAACTTTTTGCATCCCAGCAACATGCAAGGCTTCTCTGTCCTTCACTATCTCCTAGAGCTTGTTCAAACTCATTTACATTGAGTCAGTGATGCCATCCAATAATCTCATCCTCTGTTTCCCCCTTCTCCTGCCCTCAATCCTTCCCAGCTTCAGAATCTTATCCAATCAGTTGGCTCTTCACATCAGGTGGCCAAAGTATTGGAGCTTCAACATAAGAACTTCCAGTGAATATTCAGGCTTGATTTCCTTTAGGATTGACTGGTTTGATCTCCTTACTGTCCAAGGGACTCTCAAGAATCTTCCTTAGCACCTCAGTTTGAAAGCATTGATTCTTTGGTGCTCAGCCTTCTTTATGCTATTAAAGTGGTATCATCTGGATATCTGAGGCTGTTGACATTTCTCCTGGCAATCTTGATTCCAGCTTGTGCTTCATCCAGCCTGGCATTTTGCATGATGTACTCTGCATAAACATTAAACAAGCAGGGCGACTACACACAGCCTTGACGCACTCCTTTCCCAATTTGGAACCAGTCTGGTGTTCCATGTCCAGTTTAACCTTTTGCTTCTTGACCTGCATACAGATTTTTCAGGAGGCAGGTAAGGTGGTCTGGTATTTCCATCTCTTTAGGAATTTTCCACAATTTGTTGTGACCCACACAGTCAAAGGGGTAGTCAATGAAGCAGAAATTGTTTTTCTGGTTTTCTTTTGCTTTTCTATGATCCAATGGATATTGGCAATTTGATCTCTGGTTCCTCTGCCTTTTCTAAATCCATCTTGCTTCATGTAGCATTGATGCCTAGCTTGAAGATTTTGAGCATTACCTTGCTAGTACGTGAAATGAGTGCAATTGTGCAGTAGTCTGAACTGTCTTTGGCATCGACTTTCTTTGGGATTGGGATGAAAACTGACCTTTTCTAGTCATCTGGCCACTGCTGAGTTTTCCAAGTTTGCTGGCATATTGAATGCAGTACT
The DNA here is from genome assembly GCF_029378745.1 of Bos indicus. Taxonomy (NCBI): domain Eukaryota; kingdom Metazoa; phylum Chordata; class Mammalia; order Artiodactyla; family Bovidae; genus Bos; species Bos indicus. Next base: position 35,816,134 of record NC_091766.1, on the reverse strand, counting down.
TTAATAGCATCATTGTTTAGAATTTAAATACTTCAGCTGGAATTCTATCACCTCCACTAGCTTTGTTAGTAGTTATGCTTCCTAGGGCCCACTTGACTGCACACTCCAGGATGTCTGGCTCTAGGTGAGTGATCACACCACTGTGGTTATCTGGGTCATGAAGATGTTTTTTGTATAGTTCTGTATATTCTTGCCACCTCTTCTTAATATCCTCTGCTTCTGTTGCTATGCTAAGTCACTTCAGTCGTGTCCAACTCTGTGTGACCCCATAGACCTGGGATTCTCTAGGCAAGAACACTGGAGTGGGTTGCCATTTCCTTCTCCTAGGTCCATACTATTTCTGTCCTTTATTATACTCATCTTTGCATGAAATGTTCCCTGGGTATCTAATTTTCTTGAAGTGATTTCTATTTTTCCCTATTATTTTATTCTGTTTCTTTGCACTGTTCACATAACAAGGCCTTTTTTTTTTTTTTTTTTTTTTAATCTCTCCTTGTTATTCTCTGGAACTCTGCAGTCAGTTTGTGTATCTTTTCCATCCTCCTCTCTTATTTTCTTAGCTATTTGTGAGGCCTCCTCAGATAACCATTTTGCCTTCTTGCATGTCTTTCTCTTTGGGATGGTTTTGGTCACTGTCTCCTGTACACCGTTACAAACCTCTGCCAATAGTTCTTCAGGCACTGTGCCTACTAGATCCAATCCCTTTAATCTATTTGTCCTTCCACTGCATAATCATAAGGGGTTTGATTTAGGTGATACATGAATGACCTAATAGTTTTCCCTACTTTCTTCAATTTGAGCCTGAATTTTGCAATAAGGAGTTCATGATCTGAACCATAGTCAGCTCCAGGTCTTATTTTTTGCTGACTGTATAGAGCTTCACCATCTTCAGCTGCAAAGAATATAATCAGTCTGTTTTCACTATTGACAATCTGGTGATGTCCATGTGTAGAGTCTTCTCTTGTGTTGATGGACGAGGGTGTTTGCTATGACCAGTGTAGTGCGTTCTCTTGTCAAAACTCTGTTAGCCTTTGCCTTGCTTCATTTTGTACTCCAAGGCCAAACTTGCCTGTTACTCCAGGTGTCTCTTGACTTTTGCATTCCAGTCCCCTATGATGAAAAGGACAGCTTTTTTGGTGTTAATTCTAGAAGGTCTTTAGGTCTTCATTGTACCAGTCAACTTCATCTTTTTTGGCATTAGTAGTTGGGTCATAGACTTGGATTACCATGATGTTGAATGGTTTGCCTTGGAAATGAACTGAGATCATTCTGTCATTTGTGAGATTGCATCCAAGTACTGCATTTCACACTCTCTTGTTGACTATGAGGGCTACTCCATTTCTTCTAAAGGATTCTTGCCCACAGTAGTAGTTATGATGGTAGATATAATATAAATTCACCCATTCCCATCCATTTTAGTTAACTGATTGATTCCCAAAATGTCTGTTCACTCTTGCTGTCTCCTGTTTGACCACTTCCAATTTACCTTGATTCATAGACCTAACATTCCGGGCTTATATTCAATAGTATTCTTCACAGCATCAGACTTTACTTTGACCACCAGACACATCCATGTCTAATTTCACTTGCTCATAGAGTAGAGCATAGAGGCCTCACTCCTGGCATTTCAGACCACAGTTCATGCTCCTAACACACTCACTCCAGTCCTTTAAGTCTTCAGTGAGTGAACAGATATTTTCAGAATACCCCAGTGATCCCACAGGTGATGTTTAATTCTAGGACCTGACATGGTTCCCAATACATACCCCAAGAATACATGGATAAGGAAGAGAGCTTCTTATATTGGTACCTTGGTAACAGTGACTTATAGTTTGTGCTGTATCCACTAGTAAAATCTTGAATTTGTGTAACTTTAACATATTTTATCATTAGACTACATTATCAGAGCACTTATCCAGGGTTTTCTGTGGTCTCAAGGGTTCACAAGAGAAAGATGTCAACCAGGCAAATATGCTTACCAGAAAACTGACAGAAGGATGTTCAAATTTGGGAATTATTTATGATCAAATGCAATTCTTTGATAGCTTATTTTAAAAAATGCATGATAATGTTTATATGAACTTGAATAAACTCTGAGAGATAGAGGAAGATAGGGAAGCCTGGCATACTGTAGTCCATGGGGTTGCAAAGAGTTGGCCGTGACTAAATGACTGAGCGACAACATTTATTATTTCCCCTAGGACATTATTTGGTGATTTCATTGTTTTCTCCCAACTAAAATAGACTGGATTATTCCTTACTTATATTTTATTATTTCTACCAACTTTGAGCTCAGATATAGGATTTTCACTTTTCAAATATTCATAGCATTCTTTTCATTTTATTATTTATTACTGAGCCAATTAAATACGTGTTCCTTTAATCTTTTTCCATACATAAATCTCTCCATTCTGTGTATCTTTATTTTCCTTTGGCCCATTCTCATACATTTGGCATTTCTGCTCTTAGGCTCTGACTCACCTTTGGGATTATTAGGTGCTGAAAAATGACTAGATGACCACCAATTCGGGCTAATGACCTAATCAGAGTAATGAAAAGGAAGAAATTTAAAGTACTGAGTTTTTATGTTTAATTAATATATTTTAGTACCTTAGTAAATGGTTGACTCATTTTATCCATCTTATTTTAAACAATTTCTGAGTTTCTTGGGAATGTCATGAACTAGGGAAAAGAACACTAAAGTGAGGCTTTGAAAACCTGAGCCTTAGAAACTCTGCAAAATATAATCTGAGGCATTATGAAATATTTTTCACTTGCTGTTATAAGGAAATAGTATTAGCACTGGAATATTTCCCTTCTGTGTAGAGCTGTTGTGAGTTCCAAAAGATACTAGTGATATATTGTTAACTAGTGATAATCTAGTAATAAGCTAGTGATAAACATGCCTTATAAATTGTTTAGTACATTAAGATTATAAAGTAGGATTAGTCCTTCATGCTTTGTACATTGGGTTATAAAAATTGGTAACACTGCTACCTTTTCATGCCATCATTTATACTGAGTTTAACTTGGTGACCATGAATTCATATAAAACCATAAGAATCAGATGAGAAGGTATTTCATAAGTGACATCTCAAGCTATTACTAGGAAGAGAGTTGAGAAGGTTACAAATGGCCACATTAAAGTCAGGGAATGACTAAGCATTTGAAAAGAGAAGAGCGAATGTGATTATTTTATTAGAAGGAAGGTGAGAGGTCAGAGATTTAAGGGAAAAAAAAAAAAAAGAAACAGGAAGCTCAGAAATGGGAAAAGAAGAGTGATGGAGTCAATTAGGTGCAGAGAGGCCGTTCCAGATGGCCAGAGGAAGAGAGGAGAGGAGTCTTCTGGGACAAGGATTCATATAGATGCAACAGAGTGTAACTGGGGCCCAAGACTCTAAATCAAAGGCACTCAGAGGGGAAGCTAACACCCCCAGAGACGTTACTCTCTACCTCATGTCCCACCCTAGTTTTAACTTTTCCTTTTAGGATATCCTTACAAACATTGCCCTAAAACTAAAACAAACAAATAACAACAACAAAACATGAAACTTACAGTTAAGTTTTAAAATCTTTCTCCACATTTGCCATATATATAGAATCCCCATTAATTGAAATTGCTTGAATTAATAACACCAGGTTAAAATTCTTGCTCACAAACAACAGGAGAGTCTTCCAAATGAGTTGGTCCCCAGTATTCCTTCAAGAGAATCCTCCACATGTTCAGTAACTGGATCAAAAAAATCCTGCCAAGCTTAATATTTTTTAAAATTTTGTAGGAAGAAAGTTAAAAAAAAAAAAGGGGGGGGGGTGGTTCTCTGAATTCATAGCATTCTCATCATTTACCTAAGAGCTCAGCTTTAAAAATTCATTCACAGTCTTTCAAATTTTTCAGTCTTTCAAATCCTGCCCCTCCTTTTCCCTGAAGCAGCAGCAGTTAATGATTTTGTCTCTTTCTGTAGGGAGATGTCACTACCCCAGCAACCTCCTTAATACTTTCAATTCAAACATGCTATGCTTATCTAATTGTTCTCCTGAATGTCTTTCTGCAAACACCAGTTCTTGAATGTCAGTAACAGGACCACATTATAATTCTTAAAAATTACTGAGGACTCCCAACAAATTTGTATGTATGTCGGCTATCAATATTTATTCTACTGGTGGTCCTTTTACCGCATTAACTCAAACTTAAAATGGCAATCCACTCCAGTACTTTTGCCTGGAAAATCCCATGGACAGAGCAGCCTAGTAGGCTACAGTCCACGGGGTCGCAAAGAGTCGGACACGACTGAGCGACTTCACTTTCACTTTCAAGTATATGAGAGATTTACCTCAGTTCCTAACAGGCTGTTGAAAAAGCAAATACACTGTTCCAGGGTGCCTAGGTTTCAGGTAGTATACATGAATGTGTAATGTGCTCAGTCATGTCCGAGTCTTTGTGACCGCATGGACTAACCCGCCAGGCTCCTCTGTCTATGAAATTCTCCAGGCAAGAATACTGGAGTGGGCTGTCATTTCCTTCTCCAGGAGATCTTCCCAATCCAGGGATCCAAAGTGGGTCTCCTGTGTTGCAGGCAGATTCTTTACCTGGTGAGGCATAGAATGCTTCTACTAGAAATTAAAGTTGAAACACCTATAAAATATTTAGTTACTAATTTATTTTTAAATAACAATAACACATTAATCCTATGTTAACAAGAACATCTCATCTTACCTTTTGCAAATTTCTTTCATATATGGCTTAAGAGAAGACTACTGGAATTCTTACATCTAGAATTGCATTCAGTCTTGAGATTTGTTTGGTTAAAATTTATGTAGAGAATATAGATTAACAAGCTGTGTAATTGGAGAAAAAGGTTTTTTTTCAAATAATTATAAATATCCTTTGATAGTACGTCAAAACTCAACAAGTTGTAGAGTCTTAAAGGGTAGATGTAATGACCAAATATGAAAATATATTAATTGTTTATAATTTTTCCATCAAAACCCATTGATTTATCTTGCATTTTAAAGGACTTTACCATGCAGTATTTGTTTTAGCAACATGCAGTAGTATTTTGGAAAACATTAATTCATTGAATTATGCCAATCTTTGAAATGTTGACACTTTTAATTATAAAATACAAATAAATAGCATTCTTTAATTCCATTGATCTCATCAGAAATGACTTTAAGTATTAGGAATACAGTAATATCAGAGGCAAATACAAGTTTTCTAAAATTCCAATATTTCTATGAAAACACAAATATTATTTGCAACAAATACTTTAAGTTGTTTTCCTTGAAGTGACAGCCTCACTTCATTTGTTTTTGCAGTACATCTGTCAAACATCCAAGTATTTATAACCATATATCTGTTATTCTTTCAAGTAAAAATGATTTTCAATGAACTAGTTCAGCTAGATATTCTAACAAAAAAGTTTTTCCTGAGACAATATTAGTTTCCATCAAAAATGCTCTATGTATACGTCTATACGTCCCATTTCCCAACACAGAATATGATAAGTCATGATTTAATAAAATTAGTGATGTGTATTATTTCACCAAGGGTATTCTTAAGTGACAGTGGCTCTTTCTTTTTAACTGCAAGAATATAAAGACTAATAGTACAATTTGGTGCTCCTAACTTGATGTGGGCTAAGACACCTAGTTTTACTCATTGTTGAACTTCAAACATCAATACAAATAACAAGTCAGTGAAAAAAAGCAAATAATGTTAGTATTAACTTTTCAGACCCCCTGAATGTGTCTTAAGAACTCTAATAAGGACACAGGCCACACTTTAAGAATCATTGCCTTAAACCAGATCTATTCTATTCCTATCAAACTCCTACTTTAAAGACTTCAGTCTTCTGTGCTAATGTCAAATAAATACACTTTATACCTGATGTACAGAACTTTGACAATCTGGAGCCCCAGCAGCCTTTAGACTCAGCTAACATTCCTATTCCACATTGTACTCTCTGCTCCTAGCACCATGAGCTACTCATTAAGCATCTCACTGTGCCTTTCATCACTCTGGGCTTCTGAGCAACTGTTACCTTCTGCCTGATATCTTTCTATCTCTGTCTGAAACACTCCTCATTCTTTATAGTCTAATTCAAATGTTAGCACCCATAAGAAGTCTTTCTCTCACTCCTAGGCAGCTGACTAGAGTTAGACACTGCACCTGGGCCTCTAGAGTACTTCATTTACTCATTCAACAAAATTTTGGGAGCATCCATTCATGCCAGGCTAGGAGAACAGAGATGAACAAGACAGAGAAGAACTATAATATAGTCTTTTAGAACTGATCTAATATAATTTAAATATTAAGGGAGTGATTGTCAAAATATAATGGATAAAAATAAAGTCATGTGGTTTCAAATGGTGATGAAAGTGAAAGTGTTAGTCACCCTGTCGTATCTGACTTTGTGACCCAGCAGGCTCCTCTGTCCATGGGATTCTCCAGGCAAGAGCACTGGAGTGGTTTGCCATGTTCCTCCAGGGGATCTTCCCCACCCAGGGATTAAATCCAGTCCTCCTGCATTCCAGGCAGATTTTTTACCTTCTAAGCCACCAGGGAAGCCCTTCAGATGGTGATAACTGCTATGAAAAATAGGATAAAAGGATGGAGAATCACTGAGTATTAGTTAAAATATTTGTTCAGAGAAGAATTCCCTGTGGCAGTACTATTTGGCCTAAGACCTGGGGGGTTTAAAGAAGAGACTCAGATCAAGAAAAGGGGAAAGGTTTTCTGGATAGAGGAAAGAGTAGTTGTAAGGGGGAAATGAACCTAGGGGCTAGAAAAACAGAGAACCCTAAACCACAGAACTGATCATGACAAAGTGGTAGGTGTTGACTAGATCCATCCAAGTGAGGGCTGTGCAGGAGACAGAAGCTGCCAGAGAAAGCTCCCAGAGGGCCCACGGTACCTGCATGGATGGTAGTATAAGCCCAGATTTGGCTTCAGTGGTCTACCCAAACTGGAGAAGTCTCTGCTTTAGGGCCTAGGGGGAGCCTCCAAGCCTAGTTCTAAGGTCACACAGATGATTCCTTGAGTAACTATGTGTCCTATAATATTTTTTTTTTTCTTGAACTAGCTAAATAATTGCCATTTTTTCTAAGAACCCTGACTGATACAAGAGTGCTAAATACACACACATGCATATACATTTGGGGCTTTCCTTGCGGCTCAGCTGGTAAAGAATCCGCCTGCACTGTGGGAGACCTGGGTTCAATCCCTGGGTTGGGAAGATCTCCTGGAGAAGGGAATGGCTACCCACTCCAATATTCTGGCCTGGAGAATCCATGGATTGGATAGTCCATGGGGTCACAAAGAGTCGGACGCGACTGACCGACTTCCACTTTCACATATACATATATGTGTGTATGTATACACACACACACATATATATGATATGTAAGACGTTATGACTCACAACAATGTCAGAAGTGAAAGTGGGGTGAGAAAGCGAAAGTGAACTTGCTCTGCTGCCTTTCAGTTCATTACTTCCCCACATGAATCAGATCAGCTTAAAAACACCTTACTGAGAGCCCCCTTAGTTCCGCCGATTTAGGATAATTATTCTACATACTTGTACCCATTTTCCCCAAATGGCATTTTATCTTTATATTCTCTGCCCAACACTTACTCCACACACCCAAGGCCCCCCTCTCTCAGTCAGGTTCTAATAGGAACAGTCTTCATCTCAGGTGGTGTGGGATATTGTAAAGAAATGAACACGAGAGGTTGAGGCACCAAGGAACATGAGAAAGCAGAAGGCCTTTACTAATATCAGAGTGGAAGCAGCAAAGAAAATAAAAGATAATAGGAGTGCAGTGAGAGCTGGATACTCAGCACCAACCAGAAACTCAGAGCTGAGGTAGGGAGGGTCAGTCTCTTGGTGGTGAAAGGATAGAGTGGACTGCATCCGGAGGGTCAAAAGAGCAGAAATCATATAACCTGGTCTTGGTCTGCTCCTATTGCCATAACCAAGTCCCACAAACTAGGTGGCTAAAACAACAGACACATTTTCTCTCAGTTCTGGAGGCTAGAAGTCCAAGGTTCTAGAGGTGTTTCATCCTTCTGAGGTGTCTCTGCTTACCTTGCAAATGGCCAGTCTTCTCACTGGATCTTCACACGTCTTCCCTCCACGTGTGCACACCGGGAGTCCTTTCACACGTCCAAATTTCCTCTTCCTATAAGGACACCAGGTCAGATCAGATTAGGGTCCATCCTAAGGCCTTCATTTTAATTGCCTCTTTAAAGACCTGTCTCCAAATACAGACACACTCTGATATATACTAGAATTAGGATTTCAACATATGAACTTTGAGTGGACATAATTTCAGCCCATGACAACCCTGTGTTACTCATGTACAACTCTTATTCATCAGTTTTCTTTCAGAATATCTATCATCCTCACTTTCCTTACCCGTCCATCGCCTACCCCCTGTACTTCTCATTCATTTTTTAAAGTAAGCAATCACTTTATATATATATATATATATATATATATATATATAAACTATCATAAAAAAAGAAGAAAATCTCACCAAATTCCACACCATGGACTTTAAGGGCATTATCCTAAGTGAAATAAGTCAGAGACTGAAAAATACTATATGGTCACATTTATATGTGGAATCTAAAAACATTAAACTCATAGAAATAGAGAAGATCAGTTGCCTGGGCCTGAGGAGTAGGCAAAACAGAAGATATTGGTTAAATGGTACAAACTTCCAGATATAAGACATATAAGTTCCGAGGATCTAATTACAGCATGTAACCATGGTTAACAATATTGTATCAAGTGCTTTAAAGTTGTTATAAGAAGAGTTTTAATGATCTAACCATAACAACAGCAGCAACAAAATGGTTAATTATGGGAGGTGAAGGATTCCTTATTTTGGTAATCATTTCTGCAAGATAGGCAGGTATCACATCATTTACTCAAAGTCTACCAATTTAAATGTTAATCTGTTCCCAAAATACCCTCCCAGAAGCATCCAAAACAATATTGGACCAAACATCTTGTCACCATAACCCAGACAAGTTGGCATATAAAATTAAACATCATATCCATGCAACTACCCTGATTTTGGATAGAATAACCCAGTCATTTTATTTTTAAAAAGTGGCAAACTTTTAATTTTTTCGGTTTTTTAGTCATAAGATCAATGATTTATAGGACACTAACAGAGAATGCCTCAGAGTGAACCATGTAATCATTGAAGATGTCTTCAGGCAATTACAAGGAAATGTCAAGGCAAAGCTGCTGTTGAATACTAAAATCATGTTGAATTTAAAGTGAGAGTTGCTGCTACCCTGGTGAGATTCATCCTGATGCGCTGAGGTAGGATTCATTAAGATGAGTAATCCAAGGTCTACTTGTTTTATAAATCTAGCAATTAAAAATATTTAGAAACTACCAGCAGCATCTTAGCCTGAGTGATAGAGAAAAGTGCAATATGGACACTGCCCTTAAAGGGCTTACAATATAGTAAGGGGGGGAAAAAAGTAGAAATCAATATAGGGTCACATGTACACACCACATACATTTCTGGTAAATGTTGTTTTTTGATCATTTAGAGAATGATATTTGTAATAATAGAGAGCTACTTAGCTTTTGCTCCTTTCCCTGGAGCAAAGGAAAAATAAAAATAAAAACTGGGGGATAAAGATGGATAAAATTTGAAAAACTGAAGGAAACTGGAAGATCCAAACAATATGACAAAAGTGCAAAGATTAATATAGCTTGAGGGAAAATAAACTTGATATTGATGGGACCTCCAAGTTTCACAAAATTTGCAGGTGTTACTTACAGTTTGTTTTACCTTCCATAAATTCAAAGATATAAGTGCTCAAAAATTTATGAAACTTCTTCAGATAGTTATCTTTAAAATACAAAGTGAACTTTCTAGCTATTAATAGAAAACATCACCTGTCTTGACCTCTTTACTTTCCAATAATTTACGTTACCATCAATTTCAGTTATTTCTCTTCTCTGAGCCATTCTATGCAAAGAGAAAAATAATTTATTTGGTCTTAAGAACTCCCATATATGTAATATAAAATAGACCAGAAATGTCTTTTGGATTTCCAGATTCACCCCCAAGCTAATTGACTTTCACTCATGATCAATACTTTTACAGTATGCAGCAGCAGCAGCATGAACAATACTTTTACAGTATGTACAATCAGAACATATACCACAAAAACAGAAGAAATCATACATCCCCAACAAGCAATGTCATTTAGAGTCATATTTAAGGTTGAGAGTTCTGGACCAAAATTGCCTGTGAAATGCTTAGAATTTTGTATGGAATGTGATAAATTCAACTAATTTATGGGTATTAAGCCTCTTTATTATTAAAAAAAACATAGGCCATTTGAGGTAGCAGCAACTAAATGATAGCACTGAAATTTTAATTGAGAGTCGCTTAGATGGTAAAGAATCTGCCTGCAATGCAGGAAACACAGGTTTTATCACTAGATCAGGAAAATGCCTTGGAGAAGGGTATGGCTGTCCTCTCTGGTATTCTTGACCGGAGAATTCCATGGACAGAGGTGACTGGTGGGCTATAGAGTCCATGGGGTCACCAAGAGAAGGACATGACTGAGTGAATAACTCTTTAAGATGCAAAAGGGAACTTTTGTAAGTTTTTTAAAAGGAAGATGAGGATGAAAGATGTAGAAACTGTTTGCAATAGCATTTTTTTCTATGTTAAATTGCTGAAATTTTGCATGCATTATCAGCTTAGAAGAGATAAAATGATCTTTTGGGGGAGGAAATTCTAGAAATTTGTTTTTCCTACTTCTTATTATCCTATTAAAAAAATAGATGATTTCTTTCTGGGAAAAATATGTTCTTTTCCATGAAATGAATTTCTATCCTCACCTGTTGGTAACACTCAGTTATGACCAGTGCTCCTGTAAAAGAAAAGAAACTGTTTTCAGGATCTCTATGTTTTTCACTATGTAGTAGTCATAGCTAATCCAGGCTGTTATATTTTCAAGGGCACTGCTGCTTTGCAGGGCATAATGCTGATTTTCTTATCTTAGCAATGCCGCCTTTAGTTACTCTTGTGATCTTGATCCTCCTGAATCCTTTTTTGGTAGAGATTCCAAACAGTATTTCTTCTGTCCTGATTTTCCTCATGAGTTTAAAGCAATATTTTGACTTTGAGTGGTTCATGTGTACATAACAAAGAATCCTGGAAACTTTCTCCATAGTGTTGTTAATTTGTGTTCTTTAAAGGGAGCTTTAAAAAGCCTTTTTGTTATTTACTGAAATTGTATATCTTTTTCGCAACTAAAATAAAAAGCATCTGTCAATCAAATTCCTTAGTACTGTTGATATGTCATATGCATTCAATTCAATAATTTAATGATGCAAATTATATTCAAGAAGATATTTATATATTTTTACATATTAGCAACTTACTGAACAAAGGTGAAAGTATCTTGCCATTCCTTAATATGAGTAGATATTTTCAATTAAACATATTCTAGGATTTACAGCACACAAAATGTGTCAGCCTGACATATGTTACTTTAGTTTGGTAGGAATTTTTCTACTCTATCTCTGTAAAGTTTTGTAAAAAGTCAAAAAAGGTCAAGACCTTGTTCTGTGTTTCAATAAACAGTCCTGATATATCTTACTAGATGGAGAATAACATTACAAACCTCCCTTGGGCTCCAAGATACTGCCAGTTGGACATTCTGACCTCTTTTACAAAAAGGGAAATGAAAACATTCAGCACTTTATCTATAACAGGATGCCTCTGATAGATTTAGTTATACAAGGTTATAGCTGTCAATTGGAAAGGCCTCATCTGCCTCAGTTTAAATCACCATTCTCATTTGTCTTCTATACAAAAAGAAATCTGACTTATTCAAGGACAATAGAGCAGCTTTACTCTAACAAAAGGAGAAAATGGAAAAATGTACACATTTTCATCTTTAGTCATTTTTTTAACCATGCACACTTGTGCAAATTATTCTGAACCTACTAAAGTGTGTAGGATCATGTTATGAAATGCTGAGAGGTAGATCATCAATTTGTCTCAGGAAAGTGAACAAAGGTCCTTTCAGTACTTAAGCTGAAATGTATTTTAAAATCGCAGATGGAAATTCTAAAATAGGTTAATTTGAAAAGTTATAATTATTCTACAATTAAAAGTTACTCTTGACTCCTGGGTCCAGAAGATCTTCTGGAGAAGGAAATGGGAACCCACTCCAGTATTCTTGCCTGGGAAATTCCATGGGCTGAGGAGCCTGGTGGGCGACAGTCCATGAGGTCACAAGGAGTCGGATACAACTGAGCAACTGAGCACACACACACACATTATTCTCAGGATCTAAGAAAATTTTGGCAGAAATGAAGTGCTATTTCCTTAGTTGGTATATCTCTCATCATTTTAAAAATGCCCTTTTCCAAAATATTAAATGGTGACCTACTGAAATTATAAGCTATGTATTTGATGCTAACCACAACTAATCATTAAGTAGTATGCACAAGCCCAATATGAGATCATAAAGAATCTGTTTTAAAAATTATTTCATATATATATATATATAAAATCATATGAATTGAGCAAATAACAACACAAATGTATCTGCAGATGCAATGAAATGTTAACTATCACGCAGTACCGTTTAGTGTCTTAAGAGAAACTTTTCAATGTAAATATAAAAGACAGAGCTAAGATTCAGTGAAGAGCACACGAATGTGGGAAATAATAAACAAGAAGTACTTTATTGGGAATACACAGAGTGTGAGAGTGACATGGGGTCTAAGATCTGAAAGACGAGGAGGGGTATTCCAGCACCCCTATTGGGTGGGGGTGAAGCTGGAGCAGCCAGGGGTTCACATGTGGAAAGGAGAGAGCAAAATGTGTTCCAGGAACTAAATTGTAAGCACACTTAGGGGAAACTGGTGAAGAGAGAAGATGAGAAGTGAATAGATAGTAGATTACAAAGGACCTTGTAAACATCATAAATGGGTTTGGATGCTATTCTAAACACAGTAGGGGCTCTGTGGTAGGCTTTTAAGCAGAGGATCTTCATCATCAGATTTTATCTTGAACATTTCCTTGGCTCTAATGGGGTACATGATAGGAGATCAGGGTCTATCACAGAGGAATACCATACTGTAGTTAGTAGATATTAACGCAGTATATGAAAGAAACGATAACAGCTGCAAGTAGTAAAGTGTCATTGAGAGTAGAGTGAGGTGAGTAGATTCCAGAGACATAGTAATATATCAGTGTTAATAGCAGAAAAGGGAAAATCCAGAGTTAGGAACAGTGTCCAGGAATCTGTCGTGGGCAACTGACTGGCAGCTCCATGTATCATTTTATTGCAGAATAAATTTCAAAAAGGAAAACCAATGTGGAGCTGCAGTAGGTATCAGAGATGATGAGTTGGACATATTGAATAGGATGTTCCTTGGGTCATCCAAGTGATCTTGAGCTATAGGGAATGGGATAAACAGAAGATTTAGGAGAAGAATCTGGATCTGAATGAGAGATTTGAAGTTTATTCTTAAATAAGTATAATTGAAAATGGGAATGGGTGAAACCTCTCAAAGAAGTATGGGGGAAACAAGAGAACGTAATTCCAAAAAGTAGAACCCTAAGAAACATTTACATTTAAAGAGCAGACTAATAAAGAAAAGCCTGAAAGAGGACATTGTCAGAAAAGTGAGAGGAAACTTATTTTAATTATAAAAATGACCTTAGGAAACAAATAATTTTGTATTGCACATGACTGCACATGACTAATCTACATTTTAAGAGTGTCACTCTAATATGTTGTAAAAAGAATTAAAAAAGAGCTATGCTTGGAGGCAGAAATATCAAGAAAAATGAAGCTAAGGAATTACATTCATTTATCTATTCATTCATTGATACATTCAAGAGCTTCCTATTAAGGATTCATTGTGAAGTACTGTAAAAGATGTTTTGGTAAATACAAACATAAATTAAGTACTAACTGTGACTTTTAGAAGCTCATGCACTACAGTAAGAAAGGAGACACATGCTTTAGTAAATAATTTGAGGGAGAGCAGGACATGTTTCCTAAAAAAAGCACAGAAAACATACTAAGGGAGATCAAAAAAAGAATACACAGCCCTGACACAGGGTCAGGCACAATATAAATTCTCAACATACATACTGAATCAATTTATGCCATCCAGCTGGAGGGGTTAAAAAAAGCTTTCTGTAGCAGCTGGCATTTACCATTAAAATAGGCAAATCCCTAATATTTAAATATAAGAGAAAGGATTTGGATAAATCAGTGGCAGGTACAAGAGCAGCAGCTGGAGCAGCTTAATCTAGAGTAAAGGCCTGAGAAATGCATTCATTTTAAAAATACTTTGAGCATCTGTCTATAGTTTCTCAAATTACAGACTAAAGGAAAGAGCTCATTTTGTGGCAGTGGCAATTTCTGATCAAGAGCTAAAAATAACCACGATGTCCAAATACTTATAAATGCATTCATATTTAATCCTCAGAGACAACTTTGATAATCATGCCAGTTATTTCTACACATGTAAACTAAGACCTGAATGGATAAAATGTATTAGAATCTAAGTTTTTGCGGTGTCCTACAATGGCACCCCACTCTAGTACTTTTGCCTGGAAAATCCCATGGATGGAGGAGCCTGTTAGGCTGCAGTCCATGGGGTCGCTAGGAGTCAGACATGACTGAGCGACTTCATTTTCACTTTTCACTTTCTTGCATTGGAGAAGGAAATGGCAACCCACTCCAGTGTTCTTGCCTGGAGAATCCCAGGGACGGGGGAGCCTGGTGGGCTTCCACCTATGGGGTTGCACAGAGTCGGACACAACTGAAGCGACTTAGCAGCAGCAGCAGCACACCTTTATTTTGGAATGTTCTGGCCATTTTCATAATGACATTCTCAATAAAGAATTTTAGACTAAACAAAATGTATAAAGCCATTAAAAGCAGATTATAATTCTTGGTCACATCAGCTGAGAATTATCCAAAAGAGCAAGCAGAGTTTGTGTGCTGAGTTCTCTCTTGTGCATGGTGAGGGCTTCAGAAGGAAATACCGAAATGGCCTAAAGTAAAGGGCTTGAGCAGAGGCCGTGCATATTGAATAAACAAAACACAGTGAGGAAATTTATGTGATCTGAGATTTGAGTGATTTGGAAGCCTAATTTCTGGCCCAAGACTCACAGTTTGATCTTAAGTCAGCTGCATATTCCCTGAATAATACCAGTTTTTATTCTATTGTTATTGTTGTTGTTTAGTCTCTAAGTCATGTCTGACTCCTTGCAACCCCAAGAACAGTAGCCCACCAGGATCCTCTGTCATGGGATTTCCCAGGCAAGAATACTGGAGTAGGCTGCCATTTCCTTCTCCAGTGGATCTTCTGAACCCAAGGATCAGTATTGTAATAGCATGTGTAGGCATGAAGGAAATAATAAGGTCAGAAGACCTCTTTGGAAGACACTCTCACCAATGAAAAGATATATATCTAAATACTATCAGTTTATATTTATACTCTGCATGTAGTTCTGTGATGGGTCACTCAATTCTAACTACTCAATATTCTACAGCAAAGTATATATCCATCCATGTTATCACACCATTGGAGAAGGAAATGGCAACCCACTCCAGTGTTCTTGCCTGGAGAATCCCAGGGACAGGAGAGCCTGGTGGGCTGCTGTCTATGGGCTCACACAGAGTCGGACACGACTGAAGTGACTTAGCATAGCATAGCATAGCATAGCATGTGTTATCACACAACTCTAAAAATACATAATTCAGCATCCAAAGAGCTACTTTGTATTTAAAATAAGTCTCTATAGGATGTTAAATATATAAATAATAGTATTTAATGTATGAAGGATGCCTGTTAAGTTACATGTCTGAATTTCAAAATTGACTAATACACATTTTTTTTAGTAAGTTATCATTTGTGTTATTTTCTTAAAACAGCACAGCAGATAGTATATTTATGTAAATTTCTAATGAACATTTTCAAATGTACTCAAACTTTTATTTGAGTGGACCTGTAATATGCTACTAACATATGCCATACATATATTTTTTATCTTGCTCAGTGTTAATATCCTAAGGGTATGTTTATTACAAGTTTCAAATATCAGCCCTCAGTATGTGTTGTAATCAGATGTAATAACCCTAATGAAAAGAGGTAAATTTCCTCTTTGGTTATTTGACAAGGAAGAAAACAAGAAGTATGTGGGGTGCCTCTTAGGCCCTCTGCTAACTCCCTTGACTACTAACTATGCTCCATGAGTGCTTGAAGACAGAGCTTTGCAGAGGCATTGGATCTGCCAAGGTTTGACCTAATGACTGTGGAACTTATGCCAGTCTTAGCCTTCTGCATTAAGTTTAATGCCTTTGTATAGCATGCAGATGGAGAAGGAAATGGCAACCCACTCCAGTGTTCTTGCCTGGAGAATCCCATGGACAGAGAAGCCTGGTAGGCTGCAGTCCATGGGGTTGCACAGAGTCGGACACGACTGAAGTGACGCAGCAGCAGCAGCAGCAGCAGCATGCAGAAAGTAAAATCACTTCCAGTGCTCCAACAGAAGAGTGTCACTATGCAGGAAGTCAGAAGGCTATTTTATACTTATGAGTATGCAGTGGGAATAGAGAAGAGTTAACATGGGTCTGTCTACTTTGATCATAGCTTTTCTTCCAAAGAGCAAGTGTCTCTTAATTTATGGTTGTAGTCACATCTGCAGTGATTTTGGAGCTCCCCAAAATAAAGTGTCTCTCTGTTTCCACAGTTTCCCCATCTATTTCCCATGAAGTGATGGGACTGCCTGCCACGATATTGGTTTTCTGAATGTTGAGTTTTAAGCCAACTTTTTCACTCTCCTCTTTCACTTTCATCAAGAGGCTCTTTATTTCTTCACTTTCTGCTATAAGGGTGGTGTCATTTGCATATCTGAGGTTATTGATATTTCTCTCTCGGCAATCTTGATTCCAGCTTGTGCTTCATCCAGCCCGGGATTACCTATGATGTACTCTGCGTAGAAGTTAATAAGCAGGGTAACAATATACAGCCTTGAGGTACTCCTTTCCTGATTTGGAACCAGTCTGTTGTTCCACGTCCAGTTCTACTATTGCTTCCTGACCTGCATGCAGATATCTCAGGAGGCAGGTAAGGTGGTCTGGTATTCCCATCTCTTTAAGAATTTTCGACAGTTTGTAGTGATCCACACAGTCAAAGTCTTTGGCATAGTCAATGAAGCAGAAGTAAATGTTTTCTGGACCTCTCTTTTTCTATGATCCAACAGATGGCAATTTGTTTCCCCTGCCTTTTCTAAATCCAGCTTGAACATCTGGAAGTTCACGACTCACATACTGTTGAAGCCTGGCTTGGAGGATTTTGACCATTACTGTGCTAGTGTGTGAGATGAGTGCAATTGTGTGGTAGTTTGAACTTCTTTGGCATTGCTTTTCTTTGGGATTGGAATGAGAACTGACCTTTTCCAGTCCTTTCCAAATTTGCTGGCATACTGAGTGCAGCACTTTAACAGCATCATCTTCTAGGATTCGAAATAGCTCAGCTGGAATGTCATCACGTCCACTAGCTTTGTTGTAGTGATGCTTCCTAAGGCCCACTTGACTTCACATTCCAGGATGTCTGGTTCCAGGGGAATGATCATACCATTGTGTTTATCTGGGTTATGAAGATCTTTTCTGTATAGTTCTTCTGTGTATTTTTGCCAACTCTTCTTAATATCTTCTGCTTCTGTTAGGTCCACATCATTTCTATCTGTTATTGTGCCCTTCTTTGCATGAAATGTTTCCTTGATATCTCTAATTTTCTTGAAAAGAGCTCTAATCTTCCCATTCTATTGTTTTCCTCTATTTCTTTGCATTTATCAAAGCTGTGACCAACCTGCTGCTAAGTCGCTGCAGTCGTGTCTGACTCCATGCGACCCCATAGAGGGCAGCCTACCAGGCTCCCCCGTCCCTGGGATCTTCCAGGCAAGAATACTGGAGTGGGTTGCCATTTCCTTCTCCAATGCATGAAAGTGAAAAGTGAAAGTGAAGTTGCTCAGTCGTGTCTGACTCCTAGAGATCCCATGGACTGCAGCCTACCAGGCTCCTCCATCCATGGGATTTTCCAGGCAAGAGTAATGGAGTGGGTTGCCATTGCCTTCTCCAATGACCAACCTAGACAGCATATTAAAAAGCAGAGACATTACTTTGCCAACAAAGGTCTGTCTAGACAAAGCTATGGTTTTTCCAGTAGTCATGTATGGATGTGAGAGTTGGACTGTAAAGAAAGCTAGGCACTAAAGAATTGATGCTTTTGAACTGTGGTGTTGAAGACTTTTGAGTCCCTTGGACTGCAAGGAGAATCAACCAGTCCATCCTAAGGGAAACCAGTCCTGAATATTCATTGGAAGGACTGATGCTGAAGCTGAAGCTCCAATACTTTGGCCACCTGATGTGAAGAGCTGGCTCATTTTAGAAGACCCTGATGCTGGGAAAGATTGAAGGCAGGAGGAGAAGGAGACGACAGAGGATGAGATAGTTGGATGGCATCACCGACTCGATGGACATGAGTTTGAGTAAGCTTTGAGTTGGTGATGGACAGGGATGCCTGGCATGCTGCAGTCCATGGGGTCGCAAAGTGTTGGGCACGACTGAGTGACTGAACTGAATGGAGACAAAGAAACCTATACTCCAAAAATTATGAGATACTAATAAAAGAAATCAAAGATGAAATGAAGAGATGGAAAGATATACCCATGTTCTTGTAATGGAAGAAACAAATATTTTCAAAATGACTATATTTCCAAGGCAATCTACAGATTCAGTGCAACCTCTATCAAATTACCAATGGCATTTTTCACAGAACTAAAGCAAAAAAAAAAAAAAAAGTTTAATTTGTTTGGGAACACAAAGACCTTGAATAGCCACAGCCATCTTGCGGGGGGCGGGGTGGGGGCAGGGTGGCGGAGAAATGTGCTGGAGGAATCAGGCTCCCAGATTTCAGACTATACTACAAATCTACAATAATCAAGACAGTATGGTACTTGCACAAAAACAAATATAATCAATGGAACAGAATAAAAAACCCAGAAGTAAACTACCCACCTATGGTCAGTTAGTCTATGACAAAGAGGGCAAGACTATACAATCAAGAAAAGACAGTCTCTTCAATGTGGTGCTGGGAAAACAGCTCAGCTACTTGCAAAGAATCAAACTAGAATATTCTCTAAAACCATACACAAAAATGAACTCAAAATGTATCATAGGCCTGAATGTAATGCTGGATACTATAAAACTCTTAGAGGAAAGCATAGACAGAGTGCTCTTTGATGTAAATCACAGGAATCTCCTTTAGGATCCACCTCCTAAAGTAATGAAAGTAAAAACAAAAATAAATGAGACCTAGTTAAATGCAAAAGCTTTTACATAGCAAAGGAAACCATAAACAAAACAAAGTGACTTTGTTTTTAATGTATGTGTGCTTCTGTGTATCATCTAGGCATGCATATCATATAAATTCTTATATGTAAAAGTTATCAGCAAGAAAATAGAAGTCATATTTATGAAAAGACATATGGGAAAATTGACCACACCGATTTTCCTCAATATCCCTTACTATCTGAATGAACACAAGAAAAGTTTTCAGGAAGCAAATCTAGGGTCTTTCCCAAAGCATCTGTAGCTTTCTAAGAAATGGGTCCATATACTCCAACAAAATAACTCTGCCCACCATTGCCTCATGACCTCCTGAGTTTAGAAAGTACATTTTGCATTCTCATAACAGCCAGATCATAGATCATGGGCAACCTGAGACCTTTTAGGGTTCTGTCAACAGGCTGTTGATAAGAAAATCACCAGTACTTAGACAAGAACCTCATCACACTGGCGAATTCTGTGTCCATTGGTTACCTAACAAAAGGGACTAGATCACATCAGACCATCATGAAACTATTTGTAAATTCAGTTAATTAGACGAGAAAAAATGTTTCTTTCATCTCTTTTGATTTCTTTCCACCCTACTTCCTGGCATGAAATGTCTACCATAAATAGCACAAATGGATTCTAAGAGAAACATTCTAAAAAGCCTAAG
Organism: Bos indicus; assembly: GCF_029378745.1. Taxonomy (NCBI): domain Eukaryota; kingdom Metazoa; phylum Chordata; class Mammalia; order Artiodactyla; family Bovidae; genus Bos; species Bos indicus. The sequence continues at coordinate 35,796,044 of NC_091766.1, read as the reverse complement.
TGAGCTGAATCTGGGGTAGAGTATATAATTTGATTGGATACCTTAGTAAAAAACAAGCACTACTTTCCTAAATTGGATTATGGATGTTCCAAATGAATTTAGTAAATTTTCTGTGGGTTTGTATATGTTGTGCTAAAAGAAAATAGATTAAGTTCATTTTAGTGACATGAGCCAAAAGTTCAGAAGCTATGCTGCCTTCTGAAAGTGAATTCACATACAACCATTCAATGCATCTTTAGTAAAGGATCAAAAATGAGACTCTTTAGGATATTAAAACCCATGCAATCAATGATAAAGTTAGAGTGACATGAAATTTTGTAGTAAAAATAGTTTGAGACTACTTAAATAATCCTCCTAGTCCATGCCAGGAAATACATGTTTCCTTTGTAGCATGCTCACCCTTAATTATTTCATGAATATCTCCTATGTTAGACTGGAATTTTATGAAGGTGGGAAACAGGTTTCACTTACTATATAACCCTAGCATCTAGTAGAATATCTGGCCTGTGGAAGTCAGGCTCTTGATAAATATGTCCCCTCATCTTTGTCCCATAATTTTCACTTACCCTTCCCTCCTACCTCCAAATGTTTGCTGTTTCTTCATTATTGAATGGTCTTCCAGGGGCACCAGAATCACACCCACCAGGTGCTGCCCTGTAGCAACCATGCTCTTAGCCAGATTTACGGTTTCCCCCTATCTTCTATTTTTTACTATTTTTGATACCAAATTCAGGCAAACTCTGCCACTCTAATCTTTTGATTCTACTTTTCACTTCAAATCAGGAAGTATGATCTTTTTTTAGTGTGAAATCTGTGGTACTGAATGAATGGAGAATGAGTTTATAAATTCCAGTTTATGCTATTCTCTTCCTGTACTGTAATACATATTTACTATTTTCCTGCAATGATGTTCACTCCACCTAGTTGTAGGCATCCCACTTTAATGCACCCATCTCTAACCACATTCTCATACATGTGAGATGTCAGCAGCGTTTCCTGAGAGTTGTAGGACTTGCTCTGATTATACAAAAAGGAACAGAATTACTCCTATCACTCAAGCAATAATATTACAAGTAAGAACATACCTAAACTCAACAAGATCCTCAAAAGAACTACAAATAGAAGTCACTAAGAGCTCTAAGTGCAGGAAGCTTACTCAAACAGTAAGATGGGCTAATAAGCCTTCATCCACCTTTCAACGTAAAGGTTAACTATGTTTAGTTTTCCTGAATATAAAGTACTAATGTTGTAAATTTAGAAATTTGCTGGTATGAGAGAGAATGTAAAGGAGTTTGTGCATTCTGATAATCACTGTTATTCATATCGCCCTTCCCTCACCAAAAATAATTTAAACTACCATATGGAATACTTTTTTACATTTTTCTGAAAAGCAGGAGTAACAGAAAAAGATAAAAAGAAATTTCTAAGATGAAACTAAAATGGAAGCAGAAACACCAGATGTAAGCAAGGATTAAAGCTGTTTTTAACCTGGATGACATTCACTCATCCTAGACCACTTGAACTTTTATTTTGAAAGCCTTGTAGGCAAAAGAAGTAAAAATTAAACTCAGTGCCTATTAACAGTAACATCTAATAAAGGAAACTTAATACAGTAAGCTAGAATTCCAAAAGGCTAAATCCTAGTGCTATGACACTAGAAATAAATAGTCAACATGACGTGTTAAACCTTAAACTTCAATTTAGTTGCTCTTGAATATGTAAATGTGCATAACAATGAACAGGAAGTAGCTTTAAAGGCCCTGAAGTACATTCATGGGGGAACCTAAGGTGCATCAGGAGTACGGAGAGTAGAAGAGTGACGTGGGCTCCGAGATCTGAAAGATGAGGAGGTGGTGGTCCAGAACGCCACAGGATGGGTGGGGGTGGAGCCTGGAGGAGGCAGGGTTCACATGTGGAAAGGGAAGAGCAGGGTAAGTCCCAGGAGCTCAGAGATGTGCATTTCCTAATGTATTTGATTGGATACATGTATTTTTTTCAAAAGCCTTTCTAATATATTTTTATTTATGCAAACTTTCCATGTTAGCAATGATTCGGTGGGATTCAGTGAAATAAATTAAGTTTCTTAGATTTTAATTAGAGTTAAAATAGACTTACTGGACACTTACAGACCATGTCTTTATAAGTGTCTCAACAGATTACACATTTAAAAAATATCTTCGTGTTAAAATGAACTTCATTGGAATAGTATGATTGCTTAGACCAAAATAAATATACGTTATGCCAGCTATTCACCAAATAAATATTTTCCCAGCATGAGAGTTAGACTAACAATTATCTTCTAAATGAGAAAATATGCCTACTACCAAGTGGGACTTCCCCTTAAACTACTAACCCTGACCCTGGCTTCTTCCCATGTGTAAACAAATACTGCAGAGTTATTTAAACTCCATACAGCCTGACCAATGGGTACAAATCCACAAGAATAATTCTTCAATTCTCATTTCTAAAATTAGCTATACTTTGGCTACTCTTTCCTTCTAAGCCTAACTGAACTTTGATTGGTCCCTGTATGTTAAAGCCTCATAAAATGGTTTCTTCTCCCTGCTTAAGTTAGAATGCTCTGAAGAAAACTTTGCATGCCTGGCAATTTTGCATAAAGAATTATTTTAACAATGCTTTGGTTGAGTTTCTTTCACACATTACAGTGAAAAAGTCAGTCTTATGACCAAACACAAGTCTATGCTATGCTATGCTAAGTCACTTCAGTCGTGTCCGACTCTGTGCGACCCCATAGATGGCAGCCACCAGGCTCCCCGGTCCCTGGGATTCTCCAGGCAAGAACACTGGAGTGGGTTGCCATCTCCTTCTCCAATGCATGAAAGTGAAAAGTGAAAGCAAAGTCGCTCAGTCGTGTCTGACTCTTAGCGACCCCATAGATTGCAGCCTACCAGGCTCCTCCATCCATGGGATTTTCCAGGCAAAAGTACTGGAGTGGGGTGCCATTGCCTTCTCCGAATACAAGTCTAGGGACCTGGAAATATATTCAGTCTTGATAGGATGAACTGCAACATTTCATGGAAAGGGGCTTGAACGGAGGGGATGTTGAAGAATCAGTGATAAGTTCCAGTTTTCTGTACAGAATGTTAGGGGTTTAGAATTCATCACTCCATCTTAACAACAACTAAAAAGTTGAATAAAGTGAAAGTCAAAAACTTCTTAGATCCATAAGAGAAGTGAGGTCACAAAGCAAAGTGCTGTCCCCTGAATCAGAGAAACTGACAGGCCAATACAAAAAATCACAACCCAAACCAGAACAGAAACCTTTCTTGGAACCAGTGCTGAGGTAGGAACCTGTGAGCTGTGATTGAGACTGCTGGGGGCTCAGTGTGGGCAAGCCTGAGAGGTGGAATTTCTAATAGGACTCTGTCATCAGAATCGCCAACAATGGGGTCAGGTTTAATTCCTGCAGCTCGACCAGGCTTTCACAGTGACTCTCAAGAGAGAAATCTCTTCATAAGCATTCTGTTTTTAACATCTTCCCTCAAGAGAAACTATTTAGCTAGAGTTTAACCTGCTGGGGATTTATCAGAGCCTAACTAACCTACGGGACAAGAAATACCTAACTCCAGCCATTCTATCAAGGGGAGGGAAAAATTAAAAAAAAAAAAAAAAAGGCAAAACCTGAGAAGCATGTGTGAGGTTCATAGCCCAGAGGCAAGGGCTCACTGAAAGACCTAATCATAGAACTATAAAATGCACAGCCACTCACACACACACACACACCTTACGACAATATTATTAAAGGCCTATTTATACTACTTCTTTTTACCCAGTACATGAGGTCTAACTATGAGAAAAAAATTACAAGACACACTAAAGTAGAAAATGCAATATGAAAAGGCAAAGTAAGCCTCAGAATCAAATATAGCATAAATGTTGGAAATATCAGATGAAGAATTGAAAATAATTATGATTACTTTGGGAAGAGCTCGAAGAGATAAAGTAGACAGCCTGTAAGAATACAAAGACTATGTAAGTAGTGAGATAGAAATTCTAAGATAGAACCAGATATAAATGCTAGTGATCAAAAATCTTTAATAGAAATGAAGAATGTCTTTGATGGGCTTGTTAGTAGACTGGACACAGCATGGGATTCTCCAGGCAAGAATACTGGGGTGGGTTGCCATTTCCCTCTCCAGTGATAAAGTATGAAGTGAATGATGTGAAGTTGCTCAGTCGTGTCTGACTCTTTGTGATCCCGTGGACTGTAACCCACCAGGCTCCTCTGTCCATGGAATTCTCCAGGCAAAGATACTGGAGTTGGTTGCTATCTCTTCCTTCAAGGGATCTTCCCAACCCAGGGATAAAACCCAGGTCTTCTGCATTGCAAGAAGATTCTTTTCTGTCCAAGCCACCAGGGAAGCCCCCCAAAAAATAAGTGAAGATAAAATAAAACCTGTTATTTTTCTTATTTTTAGTTTATATAACAAGGAACAATGTTTGCAAAATAATAATAAACAATATATCTGATTGTGTATACTTATGTATAAGTGTGTGCACACATCCCTGCTTACTTATTCTAATGTATAAAGTAAAATGAATGACAGCAGTGATATGAGGAATAAGAGGAAACATTAGGAGTATTTTACCCTTACAGGCATCCTTGACATTTTTGCCATTAATATATATTTTTTTCTTACAAACTGAAGAATTTTAGCAACTGTGCATTAAACAAGTCTATTAGCAGCATTCTTCCAATAACTTTTGCTCACTTTTTGACTGTCAGTTCAGTTCAGTCACTCAGTCGTGTCCGACTCTTTGCGACCCCATGAATCGCAGCACACCAGGCCTCCCTGTCCATCACCAACTCCCCATTTTGGTAATTCTCAAAATATAATTATATTTGTTATGGTGATCTGAGATCAGTGATCTTTAATATTAGTATTACAAGAAGATTATGATGTGCTAAAGGCTCAAATGATGGCTGGAATTTTTAGCAATAAAATATTTTAAATTAAGGTATGTACATTTTTAGACATAGTATTGCACACTTAATAGACTACAGTATAAACATCACTTTTATATACACTGAGAAACCAAAAGTTTGTGTGGCTTACTTTATTATGAGATTTGCCTTACTACAGTGGTCTGGAACTGAAACTGCTTTATCTCTGAGGTATGTCTGTATAAGGAATTCATACTATCTATGCAGGAATACCAGGGCTTCCCTGGTGGCTCAGAGAGTGAAGCACCTGCCTGCAATGTGGGAGACCTGGGTTCAATCCCTAGGCCGGGAAGATCCTCTGGGGAAGGGAAAAGGCAACCCACTCCAGTACTCTTGCCTGGAAAATCCCATGGATGGAGAAGCCTGGTAGGCTACAGTCCATGGGGTCGCAAGGTGTCGGACACGACTGAGCGACTTCACTTTCACTTTATGCAGTGATACAGGGTGATACAAAAGTGGACTTAGATTCATTATTGCAAACTGTGGGGCAACCAGCAGAGAAAAGTGAAAAAGACATAATCCACATACTAAGAAATGAGAGAAAATGAAATAATGTAAAATGTTCAAGTAAAACCTCAAAAGGCAGGAATAGAGTGGAAGACAAAAAAAAAAAAAAAAAGGAACAAAGAGTAAAAGCAACAAATAAAAAACAGTTAACAAACATGGTAGATATTAATTCAACTCTAATCACTTTGAACATGAGTAGTCTAAGTGTATCAGTTAAGACAAAGATCCTCAAAAATGGATTAAAAAGCAAGACCCAACTATACATTGTTTATAAGAAATTTACTTTAAATATAAACACACAGGTAAGTGAATGGATGATATTGATGAAAAGAAAGTGGAAGTAAACTATATGAGTTTCAGAAAGAGTAGACTTCAGAATCAGGAATGTTATCAGGAATAAATAAGAGCATTATATACTTATAAAGAGGTCAATTCTCCAAAGAGACATAACAATCCTTAGGTACATGTGCACTAACAATGGGCATCCCAACATAGTACATAGGGCAAAATTGATAGAATCACCAAGAGAAATACATGAATCCACCATCACAGCTGGAGACCTCAACCTCCTTCTATCAGAAATGGACAGATCCAGGGTGCAGAAAAATCAGTAGCAACACAGTTGAATTCAAAAACACCATCAATCCATGGGATAGGATGGACAGCTATAGATTGCAATTGGAAGTGGACATACATGTTCAGAAAAAAGGGATCTAGCACAGACCTTAAATCCATCACAAAGGTTAACTCAAAACGAATCACAGACTTAAATGTAAAGTATACATCTCCTAGAAGATAACATAGAAAATCCAAGTGACCTTAGGCTTGACAATGACTTTTTAGATACAACACCAAAGGCATGAACCATAAAAGAGAAAGACTTAATAAACTGGACTTAAAATTTAAATTAAAATTATTATTTAATTTAAATTAAAATTTAAACTTAAAATCTTAAAATTTAAGATTTCCACTTTTTGAAAGACAATGTCAAGAGAACAAGGAACAATCCATAGACTGGTAGAAAAATACTTCCAAAACATGGTATCCAAAATAGATAAAGAACTCTTAAAACTCAACCATAAAAAAACTGATGAATATATAGATCAATTAACAGATACCTCATCAAAAAAAAAAAGGAAAGGTGGACAATAAGCATATGAACATCATGTGTTATCAGGGAAATGTCAATTAAAGCAGCAATGAGATACCACTGCACACTTGTTAGAGTAGCGAAAAGCCACAACACTGACAGTATCAATTTCCAGTGAGAATCTGGAGTAACAGGAATTCATTCATTGCTCATGAGAATGCTAAGTGGCACAGCCCCTGTGAAAGACAGTTTGGTGATTTCTTAGAAAACTGAAAATAATACTCTTGACATTTGATCCAGTAATTGTCCTTCTTAGTATTTACCCAAAGGGGTTGAAAACTTATGTAGACAAAGAAACCTGCACATCAATGTCTATAGCAGTTTTATTTATAATTTCTAAAACTCAGAAGCAATCAAGATATCCTTCAGTAGGTGGACAGATAAACAACCATTGTACATCCAGCAGTGGAATATCACTGACTACTAAAAAGAAATCAGCTATCAAGCCATGAAAAGACTGCAAGAAATTTAAATATGTATTACTAAGTGAAAGAAGCCAATCTGAAAAGGCTCTGTACTGAGTTATTCCAACTCCATGACATTTAGAAAAGGCAATATTATGGACACATTTTCCCCTACAGTCAGTCTTTCCCATCAGGAAGCTTCCATAAACCTCTTATCCTTCTCCATCAGAGCACAGACAGAATGAAAACCACAATCACAGAAAACTAACCAAACTGATCACATGGACTACAGCCTTGAAAAACTCAATGAAACTATGAGCCATGCTGTGTAGGGCCACCCAAATGGGCGAGTCATGGAGGAGAGTACTGACAAAAAGTGGTCTACTGGAGGAGTGGAGAAGTAAATCCAGAAAGAATGAAAAGATGGAACCAAAGCGAAAACAATGTCCACTCGTGGATGTGACTGGTGATGGAAGTGAAATCCGATGCTGTAAAGAACAACATTGCATAGGAACCTGAAATGTTAGGTCCATGAATCAAGGTAAATTGGAAGTGGTCAAACAGGAGATGACAAGAGTGAACATCAACATTTTAGGAAACAGTGAAATAAAATGGACCACAGTATGCAAATTTAAATTCAGATGACCATTATATCTACTACTGTGGGCAAGAAACCCTTAGGAGAAATGGAGTAGCCCTCATACTCAACAAGAGTCTGAAATGCAGTACTTGGGTGCAATCTCAAAAGTGGCAGAATGATCTCTGTCCGTTTCCAAGGCAAACCATTTAATATCACAGTAATCCAAGTTTATGCCCAACCAGTAATGCTGAAGAAGCTGATGTTGAATGGTTCCATGAAGACCTACAAGATCTTCTAGAACTAACACCAAAAAAAGATGTCCTTATCATCATAAGGGGTTGGAATGGAAAAGTAGGAAGTCAAGAGATACCTGGAGTAACAGGCAGATTTGGCCTCGGAGTACAAAAAGAAGCAGGGCAAAGGCTAACAGAGTTTTGCCAAGAGAATGCACTGGTCATAGCAAACACCCTCTTCCAACAACACAGGAGAAGACTCTACACATGGACATCACCAGATGGTCAATACTGAAATCAGATTGATGATATTCTTTGCAGCCAAAGACAGAGAAATTCTATACAGTCAGCAAAAACAAGACCAGGAGCTGACTGTGACTCCAATCACAAGCATCTTATTGCAAAATTCAGACTTAAATAGAAGAAAGTAGGGAAAACCACTAGATCATTCAGATATGATATAAATCAAATCCCTTAAAATTATACAGTGGAAGTAACAAATAGATTCAAGGAATTACATATGATAGAGTGCCTGAAGAACTATGGATGGAGGTTTGTGACATTTTACAGGAGGAAGGAATCAAGACCATCCCCAAGAAAAAGAAATGCAAAAAGGCAAAATGGTTGTGTAAGGAGGCCTTACAAATAGCTGACAAAAGAAGAGAAGCTAAAGGCAAAAAAGAAAAGGAAAGGCATATGCAAATGCAGAATTCCAAAGAATAGCAAGGAAAGATAAGAAAGCCTTCCTCAATGATCAGTGCAAAGAAATAGAGGAAAACAAAAGAATGGGAAAGACTAGAGATCTCTTCAAGAAAATTAGAGATACAAAGGGAACATTTCATGCAAATATAGGCACAATAAAGGGCAGAAATGGTATGGACCTAACAGAATCAGAAGATATTAAGAAGAGGTAGGAAGAATATACAGAAGAACTATACAAAAAAGATCTTCATGACCCAGATACCCACAATGGTGTGATCACTCACCTAGAGCTAGACATCCTGGAATGTGAAGTCAAGTGGGCCTTAGGAAGCATCTCTACGAAAAAAGCTAGCAGGGGTGATGGAATTCCAGTTGAGCTATTACAAATCCTAAAAGTTGATGCTGTTAAAATGCTGCATTCAATATGCCAGCAAATTTGGAATATTCAGCAGTGGCCATAGGACTGGAAAAGGTCAGTTTTCATTTTAATCTTGAAGAAAGGGAATGCCAAAAAATGCTCAAACTACCACACAATTGCACTCATCTCACACGCTAGTAAAGTAATGCTCAAAATTCTCCAAGCCAGGCTTCAACAGTATGTGAACTGTGAACTTCCAGATGTTCAAGCTGGATTTAGAAAAGGCAGAGGAACCAGAGATAAAATTGCCAGCATCCTTTGGATCATCAAAAAAGCAAGAGAGTTCCAGAAAAACATATGCATCTACTTTATTGACTATGCCAAAGCCTTTGACTGTGTGGCTCACAATAAACGGTGGAAAATTCTTCAAGAGAGAGGAATACCAGACCACCTTACCTGACTCCTGAGAAATCTGCATGTAGGTCAAGAAGGAACAGAACTGGTTGTGGGACAACAGACTGTTTCCAAATTGGAAAAGTAGTCCATCAAGGCTGTATATTGTCACCCTGCTTATTTAATTTATATGCAGAATACATCTTGCAAAATGCTGGGCTGGATGAAGCACAAGTTAGAATCAAGATTCACAGTAGAAATATCAATAACCTCAGATATGCAAATGACACCACCCTTATAGCAGACATCGAAGAAGAACTAGAGAACCTCTTGATGAAAGTGAAAGAGGAGAGTGAAAATGTTGGCTTAAAATTCAACATTCAGAAAACTGAGATTATCTGGTCCCATTACTTCATGGCAAATAGATGGGGAAACAATGGAAACAGTGAGAGACTTTATTTTTTGGGGCTCCAAAATCACTGCAGATGGTGACTGAAGCCATGAAATTAAAAGACGCTTGCTTCTTGGAAGAAAAGCTATGACCAACCTAGACAGCATATTAAAAAGCAGAGACATTACTTAGTTCACAAATGTCTGTCTAGTCAAGGCTACGGTTTTTCCAGTAGTCATGTATGGATGTGAGAATCAGACCATAAAGAAACCTGAATGCCGAAGAATTGATGCTTTTGAACTGTGGTGTTGGAGAAGACTCTTGAGAGTCCCTTGGACTGCAAGGAAATCAAACCTAAAGGAAATCAGTCCTGGATATTCATTGGAAGCACTGATGCTGAAGCTGAAACTCCTATACTTTGGTGACCTGATGTGATGAACTGACTCATTTGAAAAGACCCTGATGCTGGGAAAGATTGAATGCAGGAGGAGAAGGGGACAACAGAGGATGAGATGGCTGTATGGCATCACCGATTCAATGGACATGAGTTTGAGCATGGTCTGGCAGTTGGTTATGGACAGGGAATCCTGGCGTGCTGCAGTCCATTGGGTCGCAAAGAGTTGGACATGATTGACTGACTGAAGTGAAGTGATGGAGACATTAAAAAGATCAGTTTTGCCAGAGGAAGGTAGGAAGAACATATGGGGTACAAGGATTTGGGGGGCAGTGAAATTACACTGTATGATGCTGTAATAGTGCATACATGTCATTATAGTCTTCTCCAAACTCATAGACTGTACAATACCAAGAATGAACCCTAGTATATACCGCATCATGGGTGATAACAATGACAGTAAAGGTTCATCAGTTGTAACAGATGTAACTTTCTGCTGGGGGATACTGACAATGGAGGAAATATCTGTACGTTCTCCTCAATTTTGCTATGATCTTAAGACTGCTCTAAAAAATAAACTATATTAAAGACAAAATTAAATTGAACAAAATCAAGAATATAATGGTTGCTCTATGTAAACATTAGGGTTTAGGGGAAAATTTCAAAGGTATCAGATAGTTAGTGATGGTGGTTATCATTTGCTTTCTACTGATGCCCTCCTCATTTCTTTATTGTATCTACTTCCTGGATAAACACCATCTGCCCAAGGAAAAAGGAGAGTAAGCAAGAAGATGAAAGACAGAAGTAGAGGGATGGGAGGAAGTAATGGAGAAAGAGGGAGGGAGGGAGGAAAAAGAGAGGCTAAAAACATCAATGCTTTAACCAATTTGTTTTGGAAGACTTACTAATAAAAGTAGATAAACTTATTTACAAAACAGACTCACAGACTTAGAGAACTATGGAAAAAAGTAAAAGTCTGTTGCTAATTTGGTTCCACTCTTGCAACCTCATGGACTGCAGCCCACCAGGTTCTACTGTCCATGTAATTTCCCAGGCAAGAATCCTAGAGTAGATTGCCATTTCCTTCTCTACGGGATCTTCGCAAGGCAGGGATCAAACCCATATCTCCTGCTTGGCAGGTAGATTCTTTACCACTGAGCTATCAGGGAAGCCCTTAATCAACTATCACAGAAGATAAACAACCAAAACAGTAGATAAACAACCCAAGCCCAGGCTATTAGAAAGAAAAGTAAGTTTGGAGACTAGAGAAGCTGATTCAATAATAGAGGACAGGAAGTATCTACCATTTAAAATGGGTGTTTTTCTTAATTCTTGACAGGTTAGTCCCACAAGACATTTCATTATCTGGGTTCAATATAGAAGGGAAGAGCATAATAGGCTCTAAAATGCCAATGGGCATGCAGGGGCTACAGAAGTCAAATATAAGTAGTACCAGCTTTTGTTTTGAACATGACTGAGCAACTTCCCTTTCACTTTTCACTTTCATGCATTGGAGAAGGAAACGGCAACCCACTGCAGTGTTCTTGCCTGGAGAATCCCAGGGACGGGGGAGCCTGGTGGGCTGCCGTCTCTGGGGTCGCACAGAGTCGGACACGACTGAAGCCACTTAGCAACAGCAGCTTTTGTTTACCTGTAGAACTTAGGAATTTTTCACTTTTGAGGTTAAAGCTTTCTAGCCTCATTCTCTACCTCATCCATTTAGATATATTCCCAGGGGCTTTTTTATTCTGTGAAATAGAAATCATTGCAGACATTTTTCCTAATTTATTTCAGTTTATTTTCTTTAACCTTGAACTTATTTAAGGAGTCTTAGCTTCTTGAAGACACATGGAAAAAGAAGCAAAATCTTCAGAGAACAAACCTATAAGGATCTTAAAAATATTTCTATACTTTGTTTAATTGTGTTTTCATTTAAAACACATTTGAATGTCCAGGTGTTGGTAAATTTATAAATATAAATGGTTTTCAAAATAGAGAGTGATTATATTGACCTCTATTTATAATTAAACACCAGACTAAATATTCTGAAAATTCCCCAGTTACCAAAGACCAAGAAAAACTGGGATACAATTATAAATACCCCTTTAAGTGCATGGAGTAGCTCCTGAAGAGTTAGGAAACATTCAGTCTTAAAACTGAAAAGGTAAACAAAGATAAGACGTTTCGTAAGCTACCCTCAGTGAAGATGGTTCGGAAAAAATTCTATCTCACTACTAGTTTGAAAAAAGAAAACAAACAAAAAAACACCTGACTGCCTGGCCTGGAATTTGGATGAGATATATGTCTCCTCTAGAAATCATAATAAAACTTTGTTCACATGATTAAAGATTCAAATATATGGCAGTAGAATGGCCCAAAGAGTCCCAGAAAAAGAGCTGAAGAGGAGTCCAAGTTTGGTAATGATCTAGAGTTCCTGGCTAAAGAGAAATAAAAATCACAGAACACTTTGAGCCTCAAAGAATTTCTTCAAATCTAAAATTGAAACTCAATTTTTGAAAACAATGAAAGTAGTTACATGGATTGAGATTGTATAGATGAAAAAAAGTCAGAAAAATTCAGACGATTGACTTACTAAATATCAAACCTTAAAAAAAAGGTAAAACCAAAAACATAACAATGTTTCAAGCATCATGAACATCATCATAATGATGATCAATAATAATACTCAGAAAAGAGCCTAGAAAGACAAAGAGATGGAAATGAAAAGAGGCTGGGCTTCCTTGGTGACTCAGTGGTGCAGAATCCACCTGTCAGTGCAAGAGGTACAGATTTGGTCCCTGATTTGGAAATATCCCACATGCCACAGAGCAACTAAGCCCATGTGCCACAACTGTTGAGTCTGTGCAGGAGCTGCAACGACTGAGCCCACCTGCCACAGCTGCTGAAGCCCACGTGCCCTAGAGCCTGTGCTCCGCAACGAGAGAAACCACCATGATGAGCAGACCGTGCGCCGCGACTAGAGAAAAGCCAGCACAGCCAAAAATAAATAAATAAAACTATTTTGAATTATGTCTAAACTAGAAATCGTTTCCAGAAGAAACGAACAGAGAATGGGGTAGAAAAATCATGCCAAAAGAACATCTGAGAAATTCCCCCTATTTATGAAAGACATAAAGTTACAAATTCAAAGAGCATAACAAATGGGTAACACGATAAATAGTAGATCCATACTTGGATACATAATAGTGAAACAAAAGAGCACAGAGTCAAAAAGAAGACATTAAAAACAACTGAAAAGAAAAAAACAGATTAACTAGAAAGGGATATCATTTTGTCAGACACCAGACTAATCAATGACCACACACATACACAGTGGGAAAATGTGCTCAGTTTCCTGAGAGGGCATATCCTCAATTTATAATTTGTAAAACATTTAACTATAATTCAACAATAAAGATGAGATAAAGTTTTATCCAAAAATATATCTTTCTTAAAAAAACAAGAGCTTACCCTCAGGATTTTCTTATGATGCAATTTGTAAAAATGTCAAGAGGAAGAAAAATTATACTCTTAACAAGGTCTACAAATCAAGAAAAATTATCAAGAATGAGTTTAAATTGATAGAGATGTATAAAATAATACTAATGAAATTTACTGATTTTGGAAGTAACATTTGTGAAACAAAAACCTTGGATAATAATATCTAAGATTAAAAAAGTTGTCCAGAATGAATACAATCCTAAATCATTGAATTATTATTATTTATAAATATTATTTAAATTTAGATCTTGTTACACTTGCCTACTAATAAAAAGCAGTTAAGAAATCACAAAAAAATGCAGTGAAGAAGATAATTAGAAAATGCAAAAATAAATTGTAGAAATAAACATATCTGTAGAACAATATCTCTAAATATACTATGAGTGTATTAAAAAGATTATCCAGTAAGATTAAAAATAATTTTAACCTTAAGCTGTTAACAATACAAACATCAAAAACATAAGGTCTAAGAAAAGATGGATATATAAATAAATAATCATACCAGGAGAATATGAACAAAGTAAAGCTCAGGTGGCTATGTTAATACCAGCTTAAACAAACTTTAAGAAAAAAATGTGTTACTAATGACAATTGGACTCACTACATTTCAGTTTTTTTTAATGAAATTTATTAAGAAGGCATAGTATCTCTAATCTTCTGGCACCTAATATGTAGTCTCAAAACATATGAAGAAAAAAAAAAAAAAAAAAAACAGCAACAAAATAACCATGATAATAGAAGATTTACTATATTTCTGTCAGTAATAGATTGACAAATCAAAATTGATAGCATATAGAATGTTTAAGTAACACCACTAAAAAACTTGGTCTAAGAGCATATAAACAGGCTATAGAAAAGAAATGTCACCTTTCTTTTGGTTTGTACTTGGCTTGCATATCTTTTTTCTGTACTTTTGACTTTATTGTATCCTTATATTTTATCTCTTGTAACCAGCACAAAGCTAATTTTTTTCAGAGTATAGTCTTACAGTCTCTATCTTTTAATTAGCAAGATTCTAATGTGTTTTGCCTCATGGCATTTTTAGGCTTTCTAAAACACCTATTCCTTTCTTCTATTTTTCCTCTTTTCTCTTGCTTCCAGTATTTCTCCATTTCTATTTTGTCTTGGGATGGAGGGGTATGTGTTCTTTCTGTCTTTGGCATTCTTGCTTTTATTTTCTCACATCTTTTATAAAGCTACCATTCCATATTTATTCTTATAATTCAAACCTTTGAAATTTTACCATACTAATGAATTATGGAGTTCTTCTTCCAGAACAAATCAAATCATAGCCCTCTAATTTCATTACCCCTCTGGCTTACTCTTTTATACAACTTTCTGTCTCTCTGTACACTTAGTTAAATGCTCTCATGGGCTTTTCTTCTCTTTATTTATCACTGGAAGCTTTTCTCAAATGTCTACTGAGTCTTGGCTGCTGATACCTACTTAAGAGAGATACATGAGAGGCTCCATGTGTGTGAGCAGACCTTGCCACTAATGAGCCTTCCAACAGTATGAAAATAAAACACTTATGACCTCACACATTTCAGTATCCGCAGGTCTTTACCCTGAGATCTTTGAACTGTCAAAGAAAAACTACAATGGACAGAATAAAACAGGAAAAGAAGACTCTATTCCAGACTATTACAATAATGGGAAGAGATTGAACTCAAGTCCTGTGAAATAAAAGATGAGAGAGTTTTAAGCACAGGGTGAGCTGCTGGCAAACTACTGAAGTAAGTTGGGAGGAGGCTAGTCAATGTGATTAGACCATCTGTGTTTCCTAATGGGGGCTTCCCTGGTAGCTCAGACAGTAAAGAATCTGCCTGCAATGCAGTTTCCTAATGGGCTTTGTGGAAGTCAGATTCTGACCCTCCCACAGACATTGGGAGAGAGGAACATTATCATTTTTGATGATTACATTTCAAAGGGAGGGATCCCAGGTCCTTGAGAAAGACATTCCTGGGTTGTTGAAGATTTATATCCCAAAAGAGCAGAGAAATAATTTATAAAATTTTCTAAAGAGCAGTTAGAGTCCTGTAAAGGCACACCTCAGAGAAGCTGCAGATTTGGTTCCAGATCACTGCAGTAAGGTGAATACTGCAATAAAACAAGTCACACAAATTTGTGATTTCCTAGTACATATAAAAGATATAGTTACACTATATGGATGTCTATTGTATACTGTAGCAATAGCATTATGTCTAAAAATTCAAGGTATATACCTTCACTTAAAGATATTTTATTGGGGGCTTCCCTGGTGGCTCAGTGGTAAATAATCTGCTAGCCAATGCAGGAGACATAGGTTCAACCCTGATCCAGGAACATCCCTTATGCCACAGAGCAACTAAACCTACTAGATGCAATTAGAGACAAGCCTACACAGCAAAAAGACCTAGCACAGCCAGAAATAAATAAATCATAAATAAAATTATTTTTAAAATACTTTACTGCTAAATTATGCTCACCATCATCTGAGCCTTCAGCTAGTTGTAATTCTTTTTGCTGGTGGAGCATTTTACTTCCATGTTGACATGATCTGCTTGCCTGGTCAGGGTGGTGGTTACTAAAGGTTCGGGTAGTGATGGCAATTTCTTAAAATAAGGCAAAAACAAAGTCTGCGCCATCGAGTAACACGTCCCTTCACAAAAAAACTTCTCTGTAGCATGGAATGATGTTTGAAACAATTTTACCCACAACTAGAGTCAATCTTCTCAAACTTTGCCACTGCTTTATCAAATGTTTATATAATATTCTAAATATTTTGTTGTTATTTCAACAGTCTGCACAGTATCTTTACCAGCAGTAAATTCCATCTCAAGAAATCAATTTCTTTGCTCATGCATTAAAAACCAATTTGTCATATGTTTAAGTTTTGTCATGAAATTGTGACAAGCCACTAAAACTTTCTCCACACCAGCAATTAGGTTCTTTCACTTTCCGATCATTTGTGTGCTCATTACAATAGCACTTTTAACTTCATTCAAGAACTTTTCCTTTACATTCACAACTTTACTACCTGTTTGGCACAAGAGGCCTACTCTTTGGCCTGTCTTAGCTTTCAAGATGCTTTCCGCACTAAACTTAATCATTTCTAACTTTTAACAGGCGCAGGTGACTCTTTCTTCCACTGAACACTTAAGAGGCCAATGTTGTTGGGTTATTAACTGGCTTAATTTCCATACTACTGTATCTCAGAGAATAGTAAGTCCCAAAGAGGGGGGAAAGATGGTGTATGAATGGCTGACCGGTGATGAAGTCAGGACATACACATTTATCAATTAACCTTGTCCTGTCTTAACATGGGAGTGGTTTGTGGTGCCCCCAAACAATATTAATATCAAGGATCAGTGATCACAGATCACCATAACAAGTAGTAATGGAAAAGTTTAAAATATTGCAAGAATTACTAAAATGTGATATAGAGATACAAACTGAGAAGATGCTGTTGGAAAAACAAAAAACGGTACCAATAGATTTTCTGGATACAGGGATGCCAAGAAACCTTCAATTTGTGGGGCGGGGGGAACTTGCAAAGCACAATAAAACAAGGTATGCCTGTAGTTAGAAAGAAGCCTAAAGTTTAGTAAAGGTAAGGAAAGCATTAGGTTTTCTTGGTCAGAGTTTCAAAACAAAAGCTTACACATTTTTTACCTGGTTATCTGCTTTCTGAGAACCAACAGGTGAGGAAGCATGGAGACCTCACGGTTTATAAGCATCCTTACCCACATCATCCCTTAGAGTTAGTCCTGCTCATTATCACACCCTCCTCTGTAGGCTACACAGTCAAGAAATCCTTCAGTTTAACTGCTTCAGTGAGAAGTCTTTATCTGCAGTGACTGGGGACGAGGGAGTATTCCGGGTGCATCCTACTGGGAGACAGACTTCTAAATTTCACCATATTTTTCTCTCTCAGGCCTCCTCCTGACCTTAAGTGTTCCCTGAGACTCTTTGATGGCTCTAATGGGTAGACTTTCTCACCATTATCCCTTTATAGGAGTATTTTGATTTTAGCCTTCTCTGCTATTCTTAAGACAACTTCACTGTCTATCTTATATCTTTCCCAAACTAGTTGAAATCTCTTTTCCACTGCTGTCTCCTTTGTCATTCTTCTAGTCCTACTTGTACATAAGTATTTTGTGTTTGTAACTTTTTCCTTGCTTCATTTTATATTAATTAATCATGTGAGCATGAAGATAAATACCTGTAATCAACTTACTGTGCTAGACTGTAAAGTTTAAACTCTTAATTTTTAACTTGAATTCAGGTGCAATTACTTTCTAGTCTATAATATGACCACAGATGGCCAGAAGTGGGAAGAGTTTACACTGCACCCTCAATTCTTACTTGCCTGTGGAAATGTGGACTAAGTAGATAAACAGGCTGGGTAAATACTAGCAGAATGTATCCAAAGGCTGTTTCCTTCTGCTACTGGGGACATATAAGAGGTCTGAGTACACTGTCTTCACCTTGTCATTTAAAAAACAGTCTTCTAAGTGATATTCCTTCATTATGCTTTATAGAGTATTAAAAAGATAAAACTGGACCTATATAAAGATATTATAAGAGAGGGAACCTAGAGTTTAAATTATTATTATTTTAAATTAAAAAAAAAAAACCTTGAATATGTCTCAGATGGCAAATAAAACCCTGAAATTATTTCTTTAAAAAAGCTCAGAGAGGAAAAACAGGAGAGATATGACTTAATACTGAAGTTTTCCCAAGGAGCACACAGCAACTGAGATAGAAGCGGACTATTTAACAGAAATTTTTATGAGGCGACAAAGAGAGCTATTGTCACAGATCAAGTGCATTCCAGGTAAAATTAGTATAAGGTACATGCTGGCACAACAATTGAATTTCAGACATAAATTTAAAAAATCCTAATGTCTGGAGGAAAAAAAAACTGTATTACCATCACAGATCAAGCTGGCCTCAAAATTCAGCAGATTCAATAATGTTAAAATGAGAAAACAAGGTACAGAGTGATTATGTCATATGATCCCAAATAAATAAGATAAAGATTTGGAAAAAATAAGGATACTGAGAGAAATTATACCAAGATATTAGTATTACTTATCTCTGGTGACAATTTTTTTTAACATTCACTTTGATATTTTATAATCTTTACTACTTGCAAGATGTTCTAGAATGCTCATGTGCTACAATAATTAAGGAAAATACAATTTAAAAGCAAAGAAAAAGAAAGGGAAATATTTTTACCACTACCATTATTCCAGGTTAAGATATGTCATGTTGTGATCCTAAAATTCTGAAGCCCTTTCCTGAATTCATTCTTTCCGAAGCTCTGGCTGTTCTTAAAGACTTAAGTCTGCGATATTTCAGTCTAACATCAGATGAATTTCAAAATCTTACCATAAGCTTCTCAAAGTTCTAAAACTTTAAAAAATCTTCTTTGGCACATTTTGGAGCCATTAAAGCAAACTTTCCATTAAAACAAACAATGACAACAACAAAACTCACTATTTTTTTGAGAACCAAGAATTTCTGCAGATGCAATAATTTGTCAAGAAAGAACATCGTCAAGGGGTAAATCCCACAGTCTGCCTCAGGTCCAGTTAGAGCGGAGATAAAGGACCATCTCCTTGACACTGCTGGGTTTCTGTTTTTTGAAGGCTAGTGTAAAAATCACACAAATTATTTGATATCAATATATGGAGAAGGAAATGGCAACCCACTCCACTATTCTTGCCTGGAGAATCCTATGGAAAGGGGAGCCCAGCGAGCCCCAGTCTGTGGGGTCACAGAGAGTTGGACGCAATTGAGCAACTAACACACATGTATGACACAATTAAATTACAGATATGATAATAATGGTAGTCTTTTAAGGTAGATGTTACAGATTCACAAGTAAACATCTCATGTAAAGTGCATGCATGCTATGTTTGGCTTGCATATTTTTAAAATAAACCAGTGGCCAAAACTTTAAAATCAAGACTGTCCCTGTCAAAATTCTGCTCTTGAAACCTTCTTTTAAAAAAATTCTAAAAAAATAAAAATAAAAACATCCAGTAGCTCTGAAAATACTGGGCAGCAATTTGCCCGAGGTTATTTTGGTCACTGCTCTCTTCTCCAGGCTTCTGAAAACCTACCCTCCCTAGTTAGGTTAACTGACTGGCTCGAACAAGCATTTGAATTGGTGAACTGTTTCTAAAGGATGATGCTAATTCTACTTGACAGCTATAATTATTCAGTGAAAAATGGACACACGAGGAGGCTACCGGTTGTGGTTGTTTCTGTGAAAAATTATTTGCTGGCATTTGAGTCAGAAATCCTGGCTCTTGCATCATTAGGATGACTTTGGATATAGATCAGATGGCTTCAACAAAGTTAAATGAATTTCTCCTCTAAGTAAGGAGGTCTGAGTTGAAGTGGCTCCAAGGTTGGTGGATTCAAGGGACACAGCACACCTTCAGAGATCTAGAAACTTTCTCTCCTGTCATTCTCAGAGAACTTGTTCTCACTCACACTAACACCTCTCAATGATACAAAGTTAGTGCCATAGCAGTTGTATCACATGTAGAGACAAAACACAGCAGAAGAAAAACAGCAACTGCTCTTTCTTAAGAATAAAAAATCTTTCTAGAATCCCCCCTAACAGAGCTTCCTTAGTATCACACTAACCAGAACTACACCCTGTTTCTAAACCCTAAACCCAGTTCGGGCAGGGAGAGTTGGGTACTGATGGTAGGCTTAGAGACTCAAATTTGCCCCAAGCTAGAAATTGAGCTACCTTTCCTTAGCACATGGTAGGTAGCATGGGGAAAAGTGTGTGTGTGTGAAAGTCGCTCAGTCGTGACCAACTCTTTGCAACCCCATGGACTACACAGTCTATGAAATTCTCCAGGCCAGAATACTGGAGTGGGTAGCTGTTCTCTTCTCCAGGGGACCTTCCCAACCCAGGAATCGAACTCAGGTCTCCTGAACTGCAGGCAAATTCTTTACTAGCTGAGCCACAAGGGAAGCCCAAGAATACTGGAGTGGGTAGCCTATCCCTTCTCCAGCAGATCTTCCTGACCTAGGAATTGAACTGGGATCTTCTGCACTGCAGGTGGATTCTTTACCAGCTGAGCTACCAGGGGCATCAGAGTAAATCCCAGGTCAGCCACAAGAAAGAAACAGTGACGAGGGGCAAATGTTTTTGGATATATAACTAACAGTGTCTGCTACAAATTAAGAGCAGTTCTCTAGCTTTGTAATGATCTTGGGCGTATTACTTAAAGGATTTTTGGTTTTATTGGCTGCACCATGCTGCATGTGAGATCTTAGTTCCAGAAGAGGAATCAAACTAATCCCCCCTGCAGTGGAAGCTTGGCATCCTAACCACTGGACCACCAGGAAAATTCCTAACTTAAAAGTTCTTCATCTGTAAGTTAGAAATAAAAATACCCTTTTCATAGACTTATTACAAATAATAAACACTCTAGCATATATGAAGGTATAATATTTCATATATGTTGACTTTTTTCAAAATGCCAGATAAGTTTCAGAAAATGGAAAACAGTAAAATATAGATACAAGGATTTTAGAAATTTAAAATAAAATCAAGCTAAGTTAAAAAAACTTTTGCAAAATCCTACTTTATCTTAATCTCTGCTTAATTTTCTCAATGATGAAAAATGTCATTCAAACTTTGAAAGTAGATGATTGATGGTGTATGAGGTTTAGTTTTTTTCTCTACAATTTATCTTTTATTCAAGATAAAAGTGGACATAGGACCTTATCACACAGCTGAAGTTGGACTCAAAACAGTATATATCCCCTCTACTCCTCTGAGAAGAAATGAGAATACTTGGTTGTTTGATGTTCTACCAGAAAGGACACTTTGTGGCAAGGTACAATATAAAGCAGGTGCTACAACATGCTCTACCAGGCAGGATAACAAGTGATGGCTTCCCCAGAGTCATAGCAGAGGACAGATTTAGTGAATCTTGCTCTCTGATGGAGAATCCACACACCAGGGCTGCAGATTAAACTCTGGCTGCTGAAGTGAGTATATTTGCATGTGTGCTCTCAAGAGAGCTTTCATCAAGTGGCAAGAGAGAATAAAACTCTGAAGTCTGCATATAATACAGCCACCACCTGATGGTCCCTATCAAGAGGATGACAAAATGAAATTAAGACCTCGGAAAACAACAGATGTAAGAATTCAAATCCCTCTGGTTTTTAGGATGTTACTATTCCTCCCTAGAGAAAAAAAGTACAGAAACACTGCAAGGTGATCCAGCTATTATCTGGGCATTCTGGCAGGTTCAAAATGCTCTTTTCATTTAAGTGCTTGCAGAACTATGCTCTTTGGAGATCATCTATCAAAGGGTATCACTTGCAGACTCAGTTGGCCACTTGTGGCCTTAGTGATGACAGAGTACTCATATCAGGCCTTGAAAGAAAAGAGTAAAAACACCACAAAATGGCTTTGGCTTTGCTTAATCAACTGTATTTCAACAGATTTAAAGAAAAAAAAAAAAAAAAAGAAGATGGTGCCTTGGTGAGGAGATGGATGTTTTAATTCTAGCTTCTTCTCCATGTAAATGCCACATGACCATAAGGAAAGTCTTCTAATTTCTACACCTCTAACTATAAAATGGGAATACTAATATTTACACTTTTATATAATTCCTATTTCAAGTTACTTTTGTAAATTTTAAAGCTCCACATGACAATTTTTAAAAAATACTTCAGCTATATATTTTTATGAGTGACTTCTGCCAAATCTACAGAAAGAGATAAAAATGTGTGGACTAATATACTATTGTAATAAACAAGATAGTTTAAGATAGGAAAAAGATAGGGTAATTTTATATGTAAATATAAGTTCAAAAGTCTTAAAGGCAATATTGTCAATGTGATTTCAGAATGTAAAAATATTCATCAAGACCAATAAGAATTCATTTCAGACAAGCAAAGATGTTTTAACATTAGAAAAAATGTTGTAAGGGAATCACCACATTAACAGATGAAAGGAGAAAAGTTCAGTACTCTCATTCCAATATTTACAGAACAAAAGATGTTTGATAAATCCAAAAGGCATTCATAACAATAAAAATAGTTCTAAGTAAAATAGGAATAAAAGAGAGCTTCATCACATGGAATTGTCAAGGAAGATGATGAAATGGGAATTATGTTACACTGCTGGTAGAAGTGTAAATTATTGTAGAAAACAATTTATCAATATGTAGTTAGGTTTAAGATAGTCATAGCTGTAAACTAGCAACTCCTGCTTTTAGGAATTCTCCACAGAGTTGCTCTTATACGAGTACAAAAAAGAAACAAGTCCAGGAATGGTCACCTGGCATTACTTATCACAGCTGCAAAACTGGATGTAGTAAATAAACCCTGGTATGTTCATAAAACCCTTTTTAAACAGTTGACATTCATAGATTAGAAATACATGTTTTAACACATGATTGAAACATAAAATACTGAAAAGAAAAAATTAGTCATGCAAAATATATATCCAAAATAATATTGTAATTTGTTTAAAACAGTCAGCAGTATTTACAGCTTATATGTATATCTGTATGTATTTCAATCGGAAAAAGCATGAATTAGATTGACAAGAGCCAACTTCAGGTTAATGGTTATTCTTAGAGAAAGAAAAGTGGAGGGATTGGATAAAACTTTGGCTCTATCTCAAGTTTTATTTCTTTAAAAAGATAAACACATAATTTCTAGATTTAAAAAAAAAATTTAATGGATAAAAATTTAATTATGCATTTTTATATATTTTTGTTGTTGTTGTTCTGGCAGTTTGGACATTTAGAGGACTACTGAGGAAAATAAAAGTAAAATCAGTAGAACCACAATTAGAGAAACAGAAATCCAGAAACTGAAGGGTGTTAAATCTGACTGTTTCAACCTAAATCTTTTTTGGAGAATGTTTTGCAGTAAGATTAAAAAAAAATTGGAAGCCAGTATCTTCCTGTGATTAGAAATATCTATAACATGTTGTTTAATCATTTTAAGTTTTAATGAAAGTAATTTAACTTTACCATGAAATGAATATATGCATTTTATACCCTAGACTAGGAAATATTTAGAAAACATAATGTTCTAGAAAAGGGTGGTCACTTCAACTGTTAGAAGAGATTGAAGAGGCAAAATTAAGAACTGACTGTCCAGGAGAAATTAGCAATGTAAACACAGAATCAAACGTGGCAGATCTAAAGTAGAGACGTGGAACTGCTTCCTGATAGGAGCACGGAAGGAGAGGGAGGGTGGTACTCAGTGAGCAACAGTCCAGTTACCTTCATGATTATGAGATAATAAGATAAAGTTCTCTTTTAGAAGAAAAACAAAGATGAGAGGGGAAAGGAGAATTGTCCTAAAATAGTGTGTGGGTAGAAGGGCATAGTAATAAAAAGCAGCAAAATTCAAAGTAAGGCAGGGCTTTGAGGGGCAGGTGTGCAAAATAATATGACCATCATTAATTAAATCATGCTTCAGCCCTAGATTCTAACCCGTGTTCTAATTATTTAGTGAACTTTGGTAAAACACTTGACTTCTCTTGAATCTCAGCTTTCTCATCCGTAAATAAGGAGGATGTAACTCAATGATCTCAAGTACTTTTCTACCTTAGCATTTATGATACCATTAAATGTGAATCATTTAATCAATAGATACCATATTTATCAAGTGCCTGCAATGAGGTACTCTTTGAGTATCTTTATGTATATCCTTTTTGAACCACTTTAACAAAGTAGTTATTACCAACTTCTTGCAGAGGGCCCAAAAGGTTATTTGATAACTTGTTCAAGGTCACTGGGCTAGTTGTTGAGGGAGCTGGTATTTGAGGCTTAATCTGCATTCCAATGTCCATGAACGTTCTAGTATTCCACTGAGGCTAGAGACACTGATTAAATAGAATGACAGAGAATGCCTGAGTCAGGAGGTGGCCAGAAAAGAATAAAAATGTATAAGTTGTTAACTGAAACATACTTTCACACAGAGAGTCATTTAAGCAAAAAATATGTATTTTTTTAAATGCAAAATATCATTATGGAAATTGTTCCTTATTTATTATACTTGACTGTGAATCATGTTAATAAAAACAGCATCTAGTTGAGAGATGAGAAATTTCTCTGAAATGTGACTGGATAGAGGGGGAAGGAGAAAAAACAGGAGGGGTAGGGTAGGGAGATGCATAAACTTATATAAAATAGGAGATTTCCAGTAACCTGAAAGCAGCAGAAAGGCACTTAACAGCCTATAGGACAAAGAAGAAGAAACTTAGGGTGGGAGATGAGCTCAAAAAAGATGAATAAGGCTAACAACAAAAAATGGC
Organism: Bos indicus; assembly: GCF_029378745.1. Lineage (NCBI taxonomy): Eukaryota > Metazoa > Chordata > Mammalia > Artiodactyla > Bovidae > Bos > Bos indicus. Next base: position 35,771,160 of record NC_091766.1, on the reverse strand, counting down.
ACTAGTTAGAAGGTCTATATAAAATTTTGGTGGAGTCTGCTGCTGCTGCTGCTAAGTCGCTTCAGTGGTGTCCGACTCTGTGCGACCCCATAGACAGCAGCCCACCAGGCTCCCCCGTCTCTGGGATTCCCCAGGCAAGAACACTGGAGTGGGTTGTCATTGGTGGAGTCTAGTTCCCTTAAATACTGAATTAATACATCAAGATATTTTGAAAACTACATTTCCCCAATCCAGTTAATTCTCTTTCTTGCACTAACCCACTCTCTCATTCATTAAGTGAATATTTCTTATATTTCCAGAGTAATATTGTTTCTCCACCTACTGTAATCAGTAAGGTTGAGGTAGGAGTAGGGTCAGGAAAGAGAAGAGGGAAAGAGAGAGTGATAAATCAAACCTTAGATAAGATAAAAATACTCAATTACTAACTCATCTCCTACTTTTCTTTCTACAGTATCAGTCCAGTATAATGTTTGCTGAATTTATCAACATGTGAGATTTCAGAATCAACCCTCCTAATCAGCCACCCAATGCCTGGAGCCTGCTGTAACTACTTTAATGATGTTTAGTAAATACTGTCAAAGAGAGAAATGGCCTTCTTCATTTTCCTATTCTCTTGCTTATTTTACTTTCTAGTTTGTAAAAAGAATATAAATATTGAGGTTAAATTATAGAAAGGATGGATAAGGTCAATAATACTGTTCCCTAAATTTAGTGTCCCAAGAAAACATCCTTACACACACACACACACACACACAAATACACACACACACACACAAATACACACCCACACAATATTAGTTTTTATTAACAAAAAGTTTCTTTCTTTAATATAAGCCAAAAGTACTATAGTCCCAACTGTCCTAACATTTCAGTTCAAAGGTGATTTGGATAAGAACTAAGGGAAATTTTTTGTTTTTCCAAAAGCCTGATTTAGACATGCACTCTAAAAGACTCTAATAGCCATGCTTAAGTTATTAGAGGCCTTGGTGAATCAGTTGTTTTCTGTTTCTGGATCATTTATATTGTCTGTTTATTTGTTTGATGGCTTTCATATTCTAGCTACGGGGTTCAAGTACCAACATCATACTTCTAAATTATATTTCAATCCATGCTTCATATAAACGACCTGGTATAAGGATGCAATAAAAGTGTGCTTTGTAATACTGAGGCCACTCCTGCCGTTAGAGAAAGCAGTGTGTCAGCACTTTTATTGCCATTATATACCCTATTTGTTCAGAAATTATACACAGAGCCATAAAAATTTGCTTGCCTGAGAGGTATTAGCTCAGCCCACGAATAAACAATTAGATAAAAACCATAAAATGGCTAAGACAATTGATTAACAGTAAAGTTTGGGCCAACTGCATATGTGACCTGGGTTCAATGTCACTTAGAGAGCTCTTTCTGCCGTAATCAGGAAAACACTACTACACAAAGATTCTAAGACTGGAGGAAAAGTATCTCAGCACAGATACTAATGGCTGAGGCTGGCTATTTATTGAGTGGGATTCTATATTTCTTTGCTTTGTTGAGAAATGCAAGGAATTAAGGTGAGAGTAAATTTCCACTTTGATGATATTTTGGTGTATCTGGGGAAGTTTTGACCAGAGATCTGGGAAATTGCCTTTAAAATTCCTCCAAATATAAAAAGGTCCATCTTATAGATTAAGGAGTGAGTGAAAGGTTTGTAACTCTAAAGCTATGCATCTATCAGTAAGCTTTTTCTTTAAATCAATGGTTCTAATTTTATATCTAGGCCAATACAAAATAATATTATTTTGTATTGTTAATATCTAAGCATTACTACTGGTTTAGTTCAACTGCAACAACAACATATCAGAATGAGTGGCTTAAACAATAGACATTTATGGTTTTGGAGATGGGAAGTCTGAGACTGGGTGCTGATGTGGTTGGGTTCTGGTATGGGTCCTCTTCTTGGCTTGCAGATGACCTTCTTCTCTTTGTCCTTACAGGGCAGGGAGAGGGAGGGCTCTGATCTCATATCTTCTTCTTATAAGAACCCTAATCCCATAATCAGGGCTCCACTCTCATCACCTTATCTAAATGTCACAAGGGCTTCACTTCTAAATACCGTCACATTCTGGGTGTTATGATTTCAACATATACAGTTGGAGGGTACACAAACATTCAGTCTATGACAGATGGTTAGGTTTTCTCTTAGGTTGATCTTTTTAAAAAACCAAATAAAAGATTATATAAGTCCATTGTTTTAGTAACCATTGTTGTTGTTTAGTCACTAAGTCCTATCCTACTCCTTTGGACCCCATGGACTGTAGCCCGCCAGGCTCCTCTACCCATGGGATTTCCCAGGCAAAAACACTGGAGTGGGTTGCCATTTCCTTCTCCTGGGGACCTTCCTGAGCCAGGCAGGTATAGAACCTGCATCTCTTGCATTGGCAGGCAGATTCTTTACCACTGAGCCACCAGGGGAGCCCCAGTGACTGACAGTGAGAATGCCAGTACAGTTGAACTATTTTATTTCTCATCTGGATCCCTGAATGGTGACCCTCTATTATTCATCCCCCAACCCCCCACCCCCACAAAAAAAAAGGCATTGCAAAGTACAAATAGTAAAAATGGAAAACTACCTCATGAGATTATGTAAACACTATTATGTAAACACACGCCTTGTTATATTCTTGAAGCCACACTGTTAGTATTTTAATTTCTATTCTGTAACTTAGTAGGTATAGGATGTTAATGAAAAGTCAATGAGCATCAAGTTAGGAAGAAGAGAAAGTTATTATTTGAGCCAATTGAGAAGCAGATTCTCATCCTTATCACTGGTTAAACCCCAGCAATTGCTCCACTTCCAACAGGTTGCAGAGATGAACCTAATTAACTCATAGTGAATGAGAATGTAGAGTGCCAGTAACCAAGCAAGTTCTTGGCAGAATAAAGATGGCCCCAGACAGAAATACATAACACATGTCTTGGGCATAAAAAGAGAAAAGTAGAATCAAGGCCCCTGACACCTTTAATCACCTAAAGCCAAGGATCTGCTATGGAAGATGAGCTGATTAACCACCTCTCTCTCCATCATGGTGCCCTTAGACCTTCATCACTAATGCCTGCAAATGAGACCATCGGTTTCAAAAAAGGTCTGGATCCCTTCCATCACCTCTACTACTTCATCTTCCATCTTAGTGTCCTGGGAGATAGAAGAAGACTGCAGCTTGTGCACATCAAAAATTGCCTGTAAATACACAAGGAAGTCATATTTTAAATGGATGTGAGAGAGGGAAAAGTACAAGGTGAGCATGAGCTACCTGGGGAGCAATTGTTGCTCTCTAACACTTCCATGGAATGATCTACATTAGGGAGACACATGAGTAATAAAAGAAAAGTGGGATCCATGTCAGAGAAAATGAGAAATGTCAACAAAGTCTACAGAACATGAGATGAAGTTAAAAGAGCTTAAGAAAAAACAGGGCTCAGATACATGGTATTCATTGGTGTTTGCTGCTGCTGCTGCCAAGTCGCTTCAGTCGTGTCCCACTCTGTGCGACCCCAGAGATGGCAGCCCACCAGAATCCCCCGTCCCTGGGATTCTCCAGTCAAGAACACTGGAGTGGGTTGCCATTTCCTTCTCCAGTGCATGAAAGTGAAAAGTGAAAGTGAAGTCGCTCAGTCGTGTCTGACTCTTAGCGACCCCATGGACTGCAGCCCACCAGGCTCCTTTGTCCATAGGATTTTCCAGGCAAGAGTACTGGAGTGGGGCGCCACTGCCTTCTCCGTCATTGGTGTTTCCTATGTCTATTTTAGTCAGTACTTGCTGAAGACTCACTTGTGTTGAGTATCTACACTCACATGTCTGGTTCTTCAATTGAGATGTCTAGAAAGCCAGAAAGTTAGCCAAATTCTGTTTATCCTTTTCTCTCTTCATAAGACCTCTGCACTGGGCTATTTTGGGCTTACTCAAAATGTTGCTATCTTGTGTTGGGCTTCCTGTCTTTTGTTTGCCTAAGAGGCTTCCCTGGTGGTTCAGAGGTTAAAGCATCTGCCTGCAGTGTGGGAGACCTGGGTTTGATCCCTGGGTTGGAAAGATTCCCTGGAGAAGGAAATGCCAACCCACTCCAGTATTCTTGCCTGGAGAATCCCATGGACGGAGGAGCCTGGTGGACTATAGTCCATGGGGTTGCAAAGAGTTGGACATGACTGAGCGACTTCACTTTCACTTTCAATCTACATAACAGATGACCAAAGTAAACCCCAGTGGAGTCCTGTCCACATCTATGACAGATAGGATAGATTTAGAGGTGAGGATTCTTGTGGGACAATCAGGAGACTCATTTCAAACCAGCTGATGCCTGTAGAAAAGTTCTGTTCTCTGCACTGAACAGAAGGCCTCCTGCTCAGTAAAAGGGACCCTGCAGGGACTAGCTTTGACAAGAGCAGTCATGGCAGGCCCCAGACAGAACTCCTAACGGTTTTAGGAAACATGAAACAGAAACTCTTCATTGCAGATGCACAGTTTCCAAATCCTGCTCTCATTTTCTCCTCACTCTTCTCAAGCTGCAGTATCTTTGAAATTGCACAGTAAATGTTTCTAATCCAGATGAAAGCTGGGGGCACAATAATAGATCTACTGTAACTTAAGACAGGTGTCTTCACCAGTGCCCACATGTTTTATTTCTATTTCAACTTATATATCCTTATCAACAAGATTAATATTACTATAGTACGTAGAAGAAAAAAAAATAATGCTCAAAAAAGAGAATATGTTTCAAAGAAATCAAAGCAAACATAGCCTCTCAAATAGATGGTTCAAAACAGAAAATGAGTTTTAACATGGTTATTTGTATTTTCAACAAGATTTTGAGATACTGCATCTGTGAAACTAGAATAGCTCACTGGAAAAAGGAAAGTGATGAGGAAAACAATTTCTTCAAATATTTATTGTACACTGAGCTAGTCTATGAGGACTCTGTTGTGAATGAAGAAGGCACACTTCCTTTCCTTAAAAAGTTAGCATTTAAATGGCAAACTATTCATCTGATCCCACTTAATTAAAATGAATTATAAATGTGCACAGTACTATGGTTAACATAGGGCCCAAAAATTCTACTCCTGAGCATATACCCTAAGAAAACCAAAATTGAAAAAGACGCATGTACCCGAACATTCATTGCAGCACTATGCACATAGCTAGGACATGGAAGCAACATAAACGTCCATCAACAGATGAATGGATAAAGAATTTATAATTCGTTATTACAAATAAATGGATTATTACTTGTCCATAAAAACAGACAAATTTGAGTCATTTCTAGTAAGGTGGATGAACCTAGAGCCTGGTATACAGAGTGAAGTCAGAAGGAGAAAACCAAATATCATATTTGTTTTTAAAATATTAGTGCATATATATGGAATCTAGAAAAATGGTACTGACGGACCTATTTGTAGGGCAGTAATAGAGGCACAGAGATAGAGGCCAGACTTGTGGACACAGCAGGGGAAGGAGACGATGGGACAAATTGAGAGAGTAGCATTGAAACATATACGTTACCATATGTAAAACAGCCACTGGGAATTTGCTGTATGACACAGGGAGCTCAAGCCGGTGCTCTGACAGTCTAGGGGATGGGGCTTCCCTGGTGGCTCAGACAGTAAAGAACCCGCCTGCAGTGCAGGAGACCTGGGTTCGAACCCTGGGTGGGGAAGATCCCCTGGAGGAGGGCATGGCAACTCACTCCAGTATTCTTGCCTGGAGAATCCCCATGGACAGAGGAGCCTGGTGAGTGAGTTACAGCCCATGGGGTCGCAGAGTCAGACAAGACTGAACGACTAAGCACATAGAGGGGTGACATGGGGTGGGAGGCAGCAGGAGATTCAGGAGAGAGGGGCCCTACTATACCTATGGTTGATGCATGTTGACTTATGGCAGAAACCAACACAACATTGTAAAGCAATTATCCTCCAATTAAAAACAAATTGTTTAAAATGTTAACTAATTGTAATAATGGTCACACTAATACAAATGTTAATAGGTGAAACTGTGTGTGGGGAAAGGAGGGGTATGTGGAGGGGATGTAATCGGAAACTCTATACTTTCTGCGCAATTTTCCTAGAAACCTGAAACTGCCCTTTAGAAATCTAATTAAAAAAACAAAGAAAGAAGAAGACAACTTTCCAAAGCCCAAGAAAGGCCAGAATTTAAAGATAAAACTGTTTACCAAGTATCTGACAAGCTTACTTGGCCCTGAGTTTATGACACTGAAAGAAAGTAAAGCCAGACTGAAAAATGAGGTGTTTGGTGGTAATAAAGTCAGTTAAAGGAGAAACAGAAAAAGGGCATAGAAGGAGAGCAGGAAAAATGGTAGCAATGGATCATATAGATTACCCTCTAAAATAGGCAAAACACCAGGGGGAAAACATCCCAAGTGCCTTGCAGGAGAAAGTAGAGCCCATATCAGCTACCAGTCAGAGCTAAGTGCCATAGAAAGGCAGCATTTCCTCGGGTCTCATCTATGTGGTACAACCGGGGGCTATGCTAGCAGGCGACATAAATATAGCTGGGAACCAAACAGTAAATTAAATCTGTTGAACGAAAGCAAATTGTTAGGTTAGACAAAAATAAAATGAAGATAGATGATACCTGGAAGGCTTGAATATATGTTATAGAAATGAGGGTTCCTACAAATGGCTTATCACGATGGGTAGACAGATCTGTTGTACGGTACAATCAGGATGGTGAGAACTGTATGCCACCTTTGGGGGCTCAAGAGTAAGCCTTTCCTGACTTCATCAAAATCTCTTTTGCTGGAGCAGAAAAATATTTTTGACTGTCCATCCTTCGTTTCATTCTGGGTTAAATCACCATTATCCTTTGGAAGTTGAGCTATGTCACTCAGTTCTAAGAATAAGACTTTTATCTATTTCTTTATCTAAGACCAAATATTTCTCAGGCCCCTGAGTACCTGCACAATATGTTCTCTAGTGTTTTTCCACAATTCAAGGGACTGGAATACTCAGGGTCCTAGAACCGTTTTGCAATATATGGTCTAGATCAATACAACAAGGCTCTTTTGAATATAAGACTTAAAAGAATGAAACTATGCAAATGCAAGGCAGTATTGGTGATGGGACTAAGTCTCGCCTTTCCATCACAAAATACTAAAAGCAGTTTGCTGCTGCTGCTGCTAAGTCGCTTCAGTCGTGTCCAACTCTGTGCGACCCCATAGACGGCAGCCCACCAGGCTCCCCCGTCCCTGGGATTCTCCAGGCAAGAACACTGGAGTGGATTGCCATTTCCTTCTCCAATGCAGGAAAATGAAAAGTAAAAGTGAAGTCGCTCAGTCATGTCTGACTCTTTAGCAACCCCATGGACTGCAGCCCACCAGGCTCCTCTGTCCATGGGATGCATGGGAAAAACTAGGAGGCTAAAATAGCAGGAAATCTGAGATGAGTGGATTCTTCTCTGTGACTCTGTGTAAAAAATCACCCTCTTAATGCATAAATGCTAACAGTCATGATAGACAATTTTTACATTACAGAGTAAGAGAGGTAGGCATAATAAGCAAATTCATTTACCAAAAAAAAAAAAAAAATGACGACTTCAGATGTTGGCTAAGAAGTTAAACTTGGGTACACCTAGTTGTTCTTGTCTGGGGAGTCATTTCTCATCTTGAGGAAGGAGTGAAAGACTTCTAAGTATCACATTCTAAGTATCTATATTCCTAACAGGGATTCTTCATCAGTCTAATATTTCCATAAAGGCAATTTTATGGCAGGAACAGGATCTGACTAAATTGAATGGATGAATATATTTTACAATAAACCTAAAACAGGACAGAGTTCAATAAATTCCCTAACAACTTTTTTCCTGCTTATGTATTTGAGGCCACATTCAATAGACACAATATTGATTTTCACATAAATGCCAGTGATTATTCTGTGAGACAGAGGAAAAAATAAATAAATAAGAAGGATACAAGGGCATCTGTTCTGTCTTACAAAACTTTTCTTTGATGAAGCAACTCCTTTCCCAAAAGAATCATGAAGGGTTGGGGCAGAATTATCCTTGAGTTGATCTTAGCTATATAGCAATCAAGAAAGGAAGATGATGAGATATTAACTCACACCAGTCAGAATGGCCATCATCAAAAATCTACAAATGATAAATGGTAGAGAGGGTGTGGAGAAAAGGGAATCCTCTTGCGCTATTGATGGGAATGTAATTGATAAAGCCACTATGGAGAACAATATGGAGGTTCCTCAAAAAACTAAAACTAGAAGTACCGCATGACCTAGCAATCCCACTCCTGGGCAAATATCCTGAGAAAAGCATAGTTCAAAAAGACCCATGCTCCCCAGTGTTCACTGCAGCGATATTTACAACAGCCAGGACATGGAAACAACCTAGATGTCCACTGATAGATGAATGGATGAAGAAGAAGTGGTACACATATACAATGGAATACTACTCAGCCATAAAAAAGGAACAAAATGGGGTCATATACAGAGACACAGACAGACAGTGACAATGAGGGCCACAAATTTTGAAGACGAAAGCAGTTTCTACAGCTACATTAGAAGAGTGTAAGAACAAAGATAAATTCAAAATAATTGAAAGTATAACAATCCATCCTTGAATAAGCTGGCTTCTTGATACAGTAACACCTTTCCAAATGCTTTTTTTTTTTCTTTTCTTTTCAGGACCTAAGGTCAACACTTTGATTTGATTTTTAACAAATCAACACTACTGCTTTGATTTTTAATGATGTTTTTAGCCCTTGCAAGGAGCACTGTTTTTTACCTGGGTTGCCACTGCTGCAGCAAAACACTCACACAGCTTCTGTTTCTGAATAAAAGAAATAACTCACAGGAAAAAAAAAAAGAAGATGGTGACAGATGAAAGACACTTTGACTGTGGCATGGAATCAAACAGACTTTGAATCTCTGACACTTTACTAAACTGGGACAGTTTGCTGAATCTTAGCTCAAAAATACTAATGGATACCAATACTGGCCTCAGAAAATTGTTTCAGAGGTTATATCAAGTGATTAAAATATAGGAGGAAGTTGTCAATTTCTTTCAATGATACTGAAAGAAAGACTACTAGTCCAATTTTAAACAATAATGTTCAGAAAGTGACCCTTGTATATACAACAGTTTAAAATATGATGAATAAGGCACACACTTCAAGTCAACTACCAGTCTTTGGCCCAATTAGCTATGAAAAAGGAGTAAGTCATCTGATGCAAAGCATGATGACCTCTAATTTTAAAAGTGTCCAGTCTAGCCACCTCATTCACTGAGGTGTCTTGGAGTAGAGCTGCCTACACTGGCTTGTGATTGATTAATCCAATCAATTCTCTCTTTTGAATTTCAATTCAACCTCCTTCCACAATTGGCCAATTGGGTTTCCCCATGACAGTATCAAATGCCTCTGCTGAGAGACTGGAGGATCAGATCACCATATCAATGCTCTTATCCTGATTTTCATATGGAGTGAAAGTGTTAGTTGCAAAGTTGTGTCCAACTCTGACCCCATGGACTTCAGCTTGCCAGGCTCCTCTGTCCATGGAATTCTCAGGCAAGAATACTGGAGTGGGTTGCCATTCCCTTCTCCAGGAGATCTTCCCGATCTGGGGATTGAACCCAAGTCTCCTGAATTGCAGGCAGATTCTTTACCATCTGAACAACATGGATTCTTTTAAATCATGAGTAACAAAATATTCCACTGTGATGAAATGCAAATTGAAAATCCAGTGAGGTACCACCTCAGTCCACTCAAGAATGGTCATCATTAAAAGGTCTACAAAGAACAAACGCTGGAGAGGGTATGGAGAAAACGGAACCCTCCTACGTATTTGTGGGAATGTAAGTTGGTACAGCCACTATGGGGAACAGTATGAAGGTTCGTAAAAAAACTAAAAATAGAGTTGCCAAATGATCCAGCAGTCCCACACCTGGCCACATATTCAGACAAAAATCTAATTTGAAAAGATACATGCACCCCTATGTTCATAACAGCACTATTCACGATAGCCAAGACATGGAAACAACCAAAATATCCACTGACAGATGAATGGATAAAGAAAATGTGGTACATGTACAGAACGGAATACTAAGCCATAAAAAATCATGAAATAATGTTATTTGCAGCAACGTGGACCTAGAGATTATCATAGTAAGTGAAGTAAGACAAACAGAGAAAGACAAATAATATATGATATCACTTGTGGAATCTAAAATACGACTCAGACTTAACTATGAAACAGAATCACAGGAGAGATAACAGATTTGTGGCTGCCAGGGATTGGGGTGTATGGGGGAGATGAATTGGGAGTTTTGGATTAACAGATGAAAACTACTTAATATAGGATGGTTAAATAATAAGGTCCAACTACTGTATAGCATCAATTCTTCGGTGCTCAGCTTTCTTCACAGTCCAACTCTCACATCCATACATGCTGCTGCTGCTGCTGCTGCTGCTAAGTCACTTCAGTCGTGTCCGACTCTGTGTGACCCCATAGATGGCAGCCCACCAGGCTCCCCCATTCCTGGGATTCTCCAGGCAAGAACACTGGAGTGGGTTACCATTTCCTTCTCCAATTCATGAAAGTGAAAAGTGAAAGTGAAGTCGCTCAGTCATGTCCGACTCTTAGCAACCCCATGGACTGCAGCCCACCAGGCTCCTCCGTCCATGGGATTTTCCAGGCAAGAGTACTGGAATGGGTGCCATTGCCTTCTCCGCACATGACCACTGGAGAAACCATAGCCTTGACTAGACGGACCTTTGTTGGCAAAGTAATGTCTCTGCTTTTGAATATGCTATCTAGGTTGGTCATAACTTTTCTTCCAAGGAGTAAGAGTCTTTTAATTTCATAGCTGCGGTCACCATCGGCAGCGATTTTGGAGCCCCCCAAAAATAAAGTCGGACACTGTTTCCACTGTTTCCCCATCTATTTCCCATGAAGTGATGGGACCAGATGCCATGGTTTTCTAAATGTTGAGTTTTAAGCCAACTTTTTCACTCTCCTCTTTCACTTTCATCAAGAGGCTTTTGAGTTCCTCTTCACTTTCTGCCATAAGAGTGGTGTCATCTGCATATCTGAGGTTATTGATATTTCTCCCGGCAATCTTGATTCCAACTTGTGCTTCTTCCAGCCCAGCGTTTCTCATGCTGTACTCTGCATATAAGTTAAATAAGCTTATTCTTTTGAACTGTGGTGTTGGAGAAGACTCTTGAGAGTCCCTTGGACTGGAAGGAGATCCAACCAGTCCATTCTGAAGGAGATCAGCCCTGGGATTTCTTTGGAAGGAATGATACTAAAGCTGAAACTCCAGTACTTTGGCCACTTCATGCGAAGAGTTGACTCATTGGAAAAGACTCTGATGCTGGGAGAGATTGGGGGCAGGAGGAGAAGGAGACAACAGATGGCTGGATGGCATCACTGACTCGATGGACGTTGAGTCTGAGTGAACTCTGGGAGTTGGTGATGGACAGGGAAGCCTGGCGTGCTGTGATTTATGGGGTCACAAAGAGTCGGACACAACTGAGCGACTGAACTGAACTGACTGAATTGTATAGCATAAGGAACTGTATTCAATATTCTCTGATTAACCATAATGGAAAAGTTATATATGTAAAAGTGAATCACTTCACTCCCCTAGAGCCAGACGTCCTGGAGTGTGAAGTCAAGTGGGCCTTAGGAAACATTACTATGAACAAAGCTAGTGGAGGTGATAGAATTCCATCTAAGCTATTTCAGATCCTAAAAGATGATGCTGTTAAAGTGCTGCGCTCATTATGCCAGCAAATTTGGAAAACTCAGCAGTGGCCATAAAACTGGAAAAGATCAGTTTTCATTTCAGTCCCAATGAAAGGCAATGCCAAAGAATGTTCAAATTACCATACAATTGCACTCATTTCATATGCTAGCAAGATTATGCTCAAAATCCTTCAAGCCAGGCTTCAGCAGTATGTGAACAGTGAAATTCCAGATGTACAAGCTGGATTTAGAAAAGGCAGAGGAACCAGAGATCAAAATGCCAACATACACTGGATCATAGAATAAGCAAGGGAATTCAAAAAATAAAAAATAAAAAAATATTTCTGCTTCATTAACTACGGTAAAACCTTTGACTCTGTGAATCACTACAAACTGTGAAATATTCTTAAAGAGATGGAAATACCAGACAACATTACCTGCTGCCTGAGAAACCTGTGTGCAGGCCAAGAAGCAACGATTAGAACTGGACATGGAACAACGGACTGGTTCAAAATTGGGAAAGAGGTACATCAAGGCTGTATATTGTCACCTTGTTTATTTAACTTATATGTAGAGTACATCATACAAAATGCTGGGCTGGATGAAGCAGAAGCTGGAATTTCCAGGAGAAATAACAACAGCCTCAGATATCCAGATGATACCACATTAATAGCAGAAAGTAAAGAGGAACTAAAGAGCCTCTTGATGAGGGTGTAAGAGGAGAGTGAAAAAACTGGCATAAAACTCAACATTCAAAATTTGAAGATCATGCATCCAGTTCTATCACTTCTTGGCAAATAGATGGTCAAAAGTGGAAACAGTGTCAGATTTCATATTCTTGGGCTCCAAAACCAATATGGATGATGACTACACCCATGAAATTAAAAGATGCTTGCTCCTTGGAAGAAAAGCTATGACCAACCTAGATGGCATATTAAATAGCAGAGACATCATCTTGCTGACAAAGGTCCATCTAGTCAAAGCTATGGTTTTTCCAGTAGTCATGTACAGATGTGAGTGTCGGACCATAAGGAAGCCTGAGCGCCAAAGAATTGATGCTTTCAAACTGTGGTGCTGGAGAAGACTCTTGAGAGTCCCTTGGACTGCAAGGAGATCAAACCAGTCAATCCTAAGGGAAGTTAACCCTGACTATTCATTGGAAGGACTGATGCAAGCTGAAACTTCAATATTTTGGCTACCTGATGGGAAGAACTGACTCATTGAAAAAGACCCTGATGCTGGGAAAGACTGAAGGCAAGATGAGAAGGAGGTGACAGAGGTTGAGATGGTTGGATGGCATCTCTGACTCAACTGACATGAATTTGAGCAAACTCAGGGAGATAGTGAAGGACAGGGAACCCTGGTGTGCTGCAGGTCATGGGCTCTCAAGAAGTCAGCCGTTGAACAAAAACAACAAAACCAACTGTACTTAAATAAAATAAATAATAAATTTAAAAATTCCTCTATGAGACCTGTGATGCCACTGATATCATTTGCTTTCCTGAGTATGTTTATAAATAAAAAGGTCCAATGTAGATGAGAGCTAATATGAATATATCAAGTTTATACCTGAAACTGCCTAGTGTATTATTGTAGAATTCCCCAAACTCATTGACCCATAATTAAATAAATTTAAACATTAAATACATTTAAATAAAATTAAACATTGTCACTATAAGAATTATCATGGTTTTTAGAAGATGCATTATGAGAATCGAATTCTGACTTTGTTACATTAACACTAATGTAGGATCTGCTGTGTTGGATGGTTCAACAAAAGACCACAAGGGAAACTGATATAGAGAAGATTATTATTCATGAGTCTTAGCGGAAGTAAATGTCTTCAGGGGCCACATAGGGAGGTCAAGGGAGATTGCAGACAGAGAGAATGATGGGACCTGGGGCTCATGTCTTTATTAAATTCCAGCAGGGAGGTATTATGGGTTTCCTGGGCTAAGGCCAGATTGATCAAATAAAAAAGACCGGGGTTCTGATAACCTCCAAAGAAGACTTATAAGGGGTGCACAAGGAGAAGGTCCCAGAAAGCAGGGGAGATTGTCACTGATAGAGACTGCTGGGAAAGTTATTCCAGGAGCTTACATCTGCTTGTGACTCTGTAGGCTGTCATATAGAACCTGAAATCTCAGGAGGAGTTAGTGTCTGTTCAAGGCCTCTGGCCACACAAAATAGCTGTTGAAGCACCAATAACATGGAGTAGTTAACTAGACTCTTGACAATGGGTTTCCATTAGGTGAACTGCATGTACAGTGTTTTACCACATAAGTGACTACAGAATCCTTCCGTGTAACATATTGCCATATTAATTTCTTGTATCACCCATTTCATGAAGCACTATATTTGAACACCTGCCCTGCTACATTAATTATAAGACCATGAAACCATACAAACCAGAGGAAACTCTGCTAATTTATGACTAAAGAAGGTAATTAAAATAAAGTCAGAAAAATCTTCATCTGGGATTAAACAAGAAGCTTCCTTTGGATTTTGCTGCTTTGGGTAAATCTATTGTGTTTGAAAAAAAATGTTCTCATTTGGGGTGTTTAAGTGGCAATAGAAATCATCACGTAACTTGCCCGTTGTGATGACTAATCAATGAATGCATTGATAAAAAACAGATGCAAAGTCGGAACTCGGTGGTCTGTGAATGCTATGGAATGTCCCTAAAGGTATGCAGTTTTATTTCAGGTGGCAGGAAAGTGGCGCTCAGCACTGGGCACTGACTGGCTAAACGTTCCTTTGGTTTTGTCTTGTTTAATGAATAGTTACGAATGGCCCTGATAAATATATCAAAACATTGGAATATGTATGTATATATTTATACGTAAATTTGTATATTGTCATATGTGTATATGTGTGTGTACATTTATATGCTTATATATATATATATAGTTTACATTGCAATTGTATTATGCACAAGAAAACTGCTACTAAAGAGTTTCGAAATACTAATTTTCTTAAATAGGTAAATATATCTTATACTTTTTTACACTTGAATCATTTGCTTAGGTACTCTCCCCGTGCTTTTTGGACAAATAGAAAAGTCAGTTGAACTATTCTAAGTTAATAAGGATCCAATAAGTCCAGGACTGCCTTAGGCCCTGAAAGCAACAGCAAGAACTGCTGTTAAAATGGGCAACTTTAAATTACGTAATATGGACACATACTTTTCAGCTATACCTGAATACTTTAAAATAGAATTGTCATTTATCTTTTCACGTGCAGGTTTTTGATTCTCCAAAGAACTGACAATATGACTCAGGATAAATGATCTATACCTGTAAATGACAATTTTCAGGATATTCCAGTAATAAAACAGGGTAGACTCCTTTAAAAAATGCATGAAAAAATAACTCTTCCATTAAATGGAAACAAATGCTGCTATTTCTTTAGAGGATTACAACTCTCTGGTTCTCTAACTTTACCCATGTTAGAATCTATCAAAATATTTATGCACAGATACAGGCTTAGGTAAAGAAGATTAACTGCCCTGTAGGTTAAAAGAATTCTCCAGGTTAAAAGTTTCATCATAAAAATCCTGAATACATTTTTAAGAAACTTAAAGAACTTTTATACTGCTGGCTTAACATATAGTAAATAAAATTTTACCTCCAGTCAAAACATATTTCTTATAAAAGAAGTTGTGAAAAAAGTGAATTTTTTTTTTCAAATTGATATAAAACAGAAGTTGTTGCAAAAATCGAATCTATTCTAATTTGTGTGCATTTTCTGTAAATGAAAAGATATGTCTATTGCTCTAAGTTAGCCAGAAAAGTTTAAAAAAGAAAAATAGCATGCATTCTATGTCTTTATGAAATAAAATTTCTAAGGGAGTGATTGATTAAAAATTGTCTAAATCAAAGTCTGTGTTGACTTTGTAAAAAAAAGAAAGAAAAAAAGATAGTGGTTGCAAACATATAATGCACAAGATAATTAAGGCAATGATTTCATGTAGGTTATTGAAATAGGGAGAATATCTACTAATGAGGAACATACCAAAGAGAAAGGAGAAAAATTGTGTTTTTTTTTTAAAAAAGCGGCAAGTCATAAGGAAGGGAGGGGGTGGCTATTAATTTGGAATATCAAGAGCAAAATAGTTCTTTGAGGTTCAAAGTTTCTCAGAACACAAAATGGTTGGGAAGATCTCAGAAAAAAGAGACAGAGGGATTTCTTGACTGTTACTGATTTCTGGGAATATATGGATCAACATTCAAAAAATGAAGATCATAGCATCTGGTTCCATCACTTCATGGCAAATAGATGGCGAAACAATGGAAACAGGGACAGACTTTACTTTCTTGGGCTCCAAAATCACTACAGATGGTGACTGTAGCCATGAAATTAAAAGATTCTTGCTCCTTGGAAGAAAGGCTATGGCCAACCTAGACAGCATATTAAAAAGCAGAGACATTACTTTGCTGACAAAGGTTCATCTAGTCAAAGCTATAGTTTTTCCAGTAGTCATGTATGGGTGTGAGAATTGAACTATAAAGAAAGCTGAGTGACAAAGAATTGATGCTTTTAAATAGTGGTGTTGGAGAAAACTCTTGAGAGTCCTTGGACTGTAAGGAGACCCAACCAGTCAATCCTAAAGGATATCAGTCCTGAATATTCATTGGAAGGACTGACGCTGAAGCTCCAATATGTTGGCCACCTGATTCGAAGAAATGGCTCATTGGAAAATACCCTGATGCTGGGAAAGGTTGAAGGCAGGAGGAGACGGGGACAACAGAGGATGAGATGGTTGGATAGCATCACCAACTCAATGGACATGAGTTTGAGCAAGCTCCTGGAGTTGGTGATGGACAGTGAAGTCTGGTGTGCTGCAATCCATGGGGTCACAAAGAGTTGGACATGACTGAGTGACTGACTGAACTTAACTGATGGGTCAAGTAGATGACCCACAAACTACAGAACAGTTATACCAAAGAAACTCTCCCACTGTTAAAAAAAAGTTCTAGGACCCACAACAGATTTCCCAACCTGGGGATCCAGCAAAGAGACTGAGAACCCCCAGGGAATTTGACTTTGGAGGCCTGTCGGATTTGATTACAGAACTTTCAGAGCATTGGGGAAACACATTCTTAGAGGGCACAAACAAAACCTTGTATGCATCAGAAGCCAGGAGAAAGGGGCAGTGTCCTCACAAGAGACTGAACCAGATTTGCCTATGAGTGTTCAGGAGTCTCTGGCAGAAGCATGGTTGACAGCGGCCTGCTGCTGGGTCAGGGGCACTGAATACAACAGTTCCAGCCAAAGTCCTTTAGAAGGAGGTCACCATTACCATCATTACCCCTACCATAGTTTGATCTCAGGCTAAACAAAAGGGAGGGAACACAGCCCTGCCCATCAACAGACAATTGGATTAAAGATTTACTGAGCATTGTCCTTTGCAAGCAAGCCCATTGCATTGGGCTTTGCTGGTGGCTCAGAGGTAAAGCATCTGCCTGCAATGAGGGAGACCTGGGTTAGATCCCTGGGTCGGGAAGATTCCCCTGGAGAAGGAAATGGCAACCCACTCCAGTACTCTTGCTTGGAAAATCCCATGGATGGAGAAGCATGGTAGGCTACAGTTGATGGGGTCACAAAGAATGGAACAGGACTGAGCAACTTCACTAAGCATTGCCCTGCCCATCAGAACAAGACCTGAATTCCCCTAAAGTCAGTCACTCCCATCAGGGAGCTTTCACAGGCCTCTATCCTTATGTATCAGAGGGAAGACAGAATGGAAACCACAATCACAGAATACTACCCAAACTGATCACATGGATCACAGCCTTGACTAATTAAATGAAACTATGAGCCATGCTGTGTAGGTCCACCCAAGATGATGGGGCATGGTGGAGAGTTCTGAAAAAACATGGTCCACTGGAGAATGGAAGGGCAAATCACTTCAGTATTCTTGCCTTGAGACCCCATGAACAGCATGAAAAGGCCAAAAGATAGGACACTGAAAGTTGAACTCCCAGGTTGGTAGGTGCCCAATATGCTACTGGAGAAGAGTTGAGAAATAGCTCCAGAAAGAATGAAGAGACAGAGCCAAATTGAAAACAAAGCCTAGTGGTAGATGTGACTGGTGACGGAAGTAAAGTCAGATGCTGTAAAGAGCAATACTGCATAGGAACCTGGAATGTTAGGTCCAAGAATTGAGGTAAATTGGAAGTGGTCAAACAGGAGATGGCAATCATAAACATTTTTGGAATCAGTGAAATAAAATGGACTGCAATCAGTGATTTTAACTCAGATAACCATTATATCTACCACTGTGGGCTGGAATGCCTTAGAAGAAATGGAGTAGCCATCATAGTCAACAAAAGAGGCCAAAATGCAGTACTTGGGAGCAATCTCAAAAATGACAGAATGATCTCTGTTTGTTTCCAAGGCAAACCATTCAATATCACAGTAATCCAAATCTATGCCCAACCAGTAACTCTAAAGAAGCTGAAGTTGAATGGTTCTATGAAAACCTACAGGACCTTCCATAGCTAACACCCAAAAAAGATGTCCTGTTCATCATAGGAGACTGGAATACAAAAGTAGGAAGTCAAGAGATACCTGGAGTAACAGGTAAATTTGACCTTGGAGTACAGAATGAAGCAGGGCAAAGACTAATAGAGTTTTGCCAAGAGAATGCACTGATCATAGCAAACACCCTGTTCCAACATCACAAGAGAAGATTCTACACATGGACATCAACAGAGGGTCAATATCAAAATCAGATTGATTGTATTCTTTGCATCCAAAGATGGAGAGGCTCTACACAATCAGGAAAAACAAAACTGGGAGCTGACTGTGGCTCAGATCATGAACTTCTTCTTGCCAAATTCAGATGTAAATTAAAGAAAGTAGGGAAAACCACTATATCATTCAGGTATGACCTAAATCAAATCCCTTAATGATTATACAGTGGAAGTAACAAATAAATTCAAGGAATTAGATATGATAGACAGAATGCCTGAATAACTATGGATGGAGGTTTGTGACATTTTACAGGAGGGAGTGATCAAAACCATCTCCAAGAAAAAGCAACGCAAAAAGGCAAAATGGTTGTCTGAGGCCTTACAAATAGCTGACAAAAGAGGAGAAGCTAAAGGCAAAAGAGAAAAGGAAAGATACATCCATTTGAATGCAGAAATTCAAAGAACAAGGAGAGATAAGAAAGCCTTCCTCAGTGATCAATGCAAATAAATACAGGAAAACAATAGAATGGGAAAGATGAGAGATTTCTTCAAGAAAATTAGAGATACTAAGGGAACATTTCATGCAAAGATGGGCACAATAAAGGACAGAAACAGTATGGACCCAACAGAAGCAGAAGATATTAAGATGTGGCAAGAATACACAGTAGTGCTGTACAAAAAAGATCTTCATGACCCAGATAATCACGATGGGGTGATCATTCATCTAGAGCCAGACATCCTGGAATGTGAAGTCAAGTGGGCCTTAGGAAGCATCACTATGAACAAAGCTAGTGGCGTTAATGGAATTTCAGTTCAGCTATTTCAAATCCTAAAATGATGCTGTGAAAGTGCTGCACTCAATATGCCAGCAAATTTGGAATATTCAGCAGTGGCCACAGGACTGGAAAAGGTCAGTTTTCATTCTAATGCCAAAGAAAGGTAGTGCCAAAGAATGTTCAAACTACCACACAGTTGTACTTATCTCACACACTAGCAAAGTAATACTCAAAATTCTCCAAGCCAGCCTTCAACAGTATGTAAACAGAGAAATTCCAGATATTCCAGCTGGATTTAGGAAAGGAAGAGCAACCAGAGATCAAATTGTCTATATCTGTTGGATCATAGAAAAAGCAAGAGAGTTCCAGAAAAACATCAACTTCTGCTTTATTGACTATTCCAAAGCCTTTGACTGTGTGGATCACAATAAACTGTGGAAAATTCTTAGAGTGATGGGATTACTAGACCACCTAACCTGCCTCCTGAGGTGGTCAAGAAGCAACAGTTAGAATTGGACATGGAACAACAGACTGGTTCCAAATTGGGAAAGGTGTACATCAGGGTTGTATATTGTCACCCTGCTTATTTAATTTCTGTAGAGAGTACATTATACAAAATGCCAGGCTGGATGAAGCACAAGCTGGAATCAAGATTGCTAGGAGAAATATCAGCAACCTCAGATATGCAGATGACACCACTCTTACGGCAGACATAGAAGAAGAACTAAAGAGCCTCTTCATGAAAGTGAAAGAGGAGAGTGGAAAAGTTGGCTTAAAACTCAACGTTCAGAAAACTATGATCATGGTATCTGGTCCTATCACTTCATGGCAAATAGATGGGGAAACAGTGGAAACAGTGACAGACTTTATTTTCTTGGGCTTCATAATCACTACAGATGGGGACTTCAGCCATGAAATTAAAAGACACTTGCTCCTTGGAAGAAAAGCTATGACCAACCTAGACAGCATATTAAAAAGCAGAGATATTACTTTGCCGACAAAGGTCCATCTAGTCAAAGCTATGGTTTTTCCAGTAGTCATGTGTGGATGTGAGAGTTGGCTATAAAGAAAGTTGAGCGCTGAAGAATTAATGCTTTTGAACTGTGGTGTTGGAGAAAACTCTTGAGAGTCCCTTGGACTGCAAGGAGATCCAACCAGTCAAATCTAAAAGAAATCAGTCCTGAATATTCATTGGAAGGAATGATGCTGAAGCTGAAACTCCAATACTTTTGCCACCTGATGTGAAGAATTGACTCATTGGAAAAGACCCTGATGCTGAGGAAAAATTGAAGGCAGGAAGAGAAGGGGGTGACAGAGGATGAGATGGTCGGATAGCATCACCGAGTCTATGGACGTGAGTTTGAGTATCTCTGGGATTTGGTGATGGACATGAAGGCCTGGTGTGCTGCAGTGCATGGGATCAGAAAGAGTTGGATATGACTGAGTGACTGACCTTAAGTGACTAGCCTGTTATACTGAAAAATTCAGTCTGAATGTGGAAAAGTAAAAAGATATTTTCTCACCTTCCTCAATATCCTCAAACTTCTACCCAAAAGGAGTAGAAATTTTCTAATTTTTGTCACATCATGAATAAAATAAAATTAGTAATTTTGACTTTTAATGAAATGGAAAAATTCATGAGATTTTTTAATGAACTCTTGAATTGGGCTACTGGACATGGGAGAAGTGATAGGGGACAGAGGAACAGGACTGAGTCCTGTGACTGGCATGGATCTCATGTGGTAAGCCAGAAAACTGATGGGCAGCAGTACAGTATTTCACCAATCTTTCCCTGTAAATGTGATTCAAGATTTCTGAAAAATTTTTAACTTCATGGCAACATGGAAGATGCCATGATTTTGCCACTGCCACAAGACCTGACTGCCCCAGGCTTCATCCCTCCTAGAAGGTGGATACTTCTGATTATCTCAGGAGTTTAGAGATATCATATGTAGGGGAGCTAGACTTACACAGCCTGGGATATTAGACATGAAATTAGAGCCACCTTTGTGATGGCCTCTAGTATCAACATCATCTGGACTCCTGGCTATCTTTCCTAGAAAACTCTCCAAGAAATCCTGTTCTGAGACCCTGTCTGACACCACTGTTCCCCACCCCTGTCTCTCTCTTTCTAAGTTATTTCCACCAGAATATTGAGAAGAAACACACTATGAATTCTGGAAAGTTATGGCAGTAACATTTGGCAGGGGTAGCAACCTATTTACCTTCATGCAAGAGTACAACCACTTACACAATTCTTTGTTCTCTGCCTTCATTCATTAGAAGGTAAGCACAAAGAAGACAGAAATTCTTATTTCCATTTGCTGTGCAGAGAAGAGATGAAATATAGGAAATAACTGTTGTGTATTAGTCACTCAGTCGCGTCCAAGTCTTTGCAACCCCAGGGACTGTAGCCCACCAGGATCCTCCATCCATGGGATTTTCCAGACATTGATATTGGAGTGGGTTGCCATTTCCTTCTCCAGGGATCTTCCTGATCCTGGGATCAAACCTGGTTCTCCCAAATTGCAAGCAGACTCTTTACCATCTTAACTATTAGTTGAATGAAATCAGTAACAGAAATCTAAGACTAATGTTGTTGAATCAACATGGTAATTATTATGCAAACTCTCATCTCACCCAAGTGCAAACTCTACAATTTCATCCCTTCCAAACTGAGTGAAGAAAATGGTATTTGAAGATGAATAAAAGCTACATATCCCACCAAACAGCAATTCTAGTAAAATAATACTGTGTGTGTTAGTTGCTCAGTCATGTCTGCCTCTTTGCAACCCCATGGACTGAGCCCTCCAGGCTTTTCTGTCCATGGGATTCTCCAGGCGAGAATACTGGAGTGGGTAGCCATTTCCTTTTCCAGGGGATCTTCCTGATCCAGAGATTGAATCCTGATCTCCCACATTGCAGGCAGATTCTTTACTATCTGAGCCACCAGGGAAGCCCTATTATCTTAGTTCTTTGATAATCTGTTTGTCATTCTATATGCTTTAAGTTTCTACAGAAAATATTCTAAGGAAAAAAAATATTCAAAATATTCAAATAGCTTTCTAAAAGAACATTTTCACTGTATAATTCAGAATTATCTCCACAAAGCCTCACATGGAAATATCTTTAGAAAATTATGTTTAAAAATTTGGCTTCCTCTAAAGAACTAATGAGCTTTTCCTTGTCCAAATGTGATGGCGACTTATTCAATTATATAATCCTTTTTGCTTTGGCTTCTAGGGAGCTCAAAGGCAAATTTGAACACTCATAGTATTGATGAAAATGTTAGTGTGTGTATGTGTATATATACATATATATATATATGTTTTAAGGTAACATATGAGAAATTGCTATCATTTACTACATATCTTTTGTCAGGCATGGTGCTAAGATAAGAAAAATAGACTTTTAAAATTATTTTGTATCCTGAATGAAAAGTTTCAGGCTGAATAGAAAAGAGTATTCTTACTACAGATAAGAAAAAGAGAAGTTGGATGACTTTCCCATGTTCAAATGGCAGTAAATAAGGAAGCTACTATTTAAACTCAGATCTGGGTAGTAGCCCCTACACTGCATTCTCGTCCCGTATTTTATCTTATTTTCTTGCTCATTTTACTTTTACTTATATTTTGCATTTTCTGGTCCTATTTATATTTTTCTTTAATCACAATTTTATTTTATTTATTTTTCTTTAAGATGCCTGCAGTCCTCTCTAAAATAAAGTAGGGAGTAAAGAAATATATAAACAATATTAAAACAACAACAAAAATAGTCCTTAATTAACTAACCAATGAACAGCTAAGAACTTTGTACACTTCATCTTGCCGTCTGTTGTGGCTAAATTGTGTCCCCCAAAATGATGTGTTGAAGGCCTCACTCCAGTACCTCAGGATGTGACCTTATTTAGAAATGAGGTCATAGCAGATGTGATGAGTTAAGATAGGTCATTCTGGAGTAAAGCAAGTTCCTATCCAATATGGCTCCTGTCCTTAGAAGAGACACAGAGGCAGACGTGCACAGAAAGAAGACAGGTCAAGGGCCACAGAGCTAGACTGTGTGTGACAGAAAGGACACATGTTGATACAGGCAGAGATTGGAGTGATGATAACTCAGCTGGTAAAGAGTCTGCCAGCAACGCAGGAGCCCCTGGTTTGACTCATGGTTCAGGAAGATCCCCTGGAGAGGGGATAGGCTACCCTCTCCAGTATTCTTGGGCTTCCCTGGTGACTCAGACTGTAAAGAATCCACGTGCAATGTGGGAGTCTTGGGTTCCATCCCTGGGTTGGGAAGATTCCCTGGAGAAGGGCATGGCAACCCACTCTAGTATTCTTGCCTAGAGAATTCGCATGGACAGAGGAGCCTGGCGGGTTACAGTCCATGCGGTTGCAAAGGGCTGGACACAACATCGACTAAGCACAGTGCAGCACATCTTAAAGCTAAGGAATGACTAAGATTGCTAGCGACAACAAAAGCTGAGAGAAAGGCCTGGAATGGATCTTCCTCTAGAGCTTTCAGAGAGCTGAGCCCTGCCAAGATCCTGATTTTGGACTTTCAGATTTCAGAGCTGGAGAAAATAAATATCCACTGTTTTAAACACCCCAGTTTGCGATATTTTGTCATGACAACCCTAGGAAACTAATACACCTCTCCAAAATGCTGCTAGAAGGCAGATCAACTCCCAGATACTACAAAGAAGACCAACTAAAGTCACTGTGGTAGCAGTTAGGAAAACTGGGGCTGTATTTATACATAATTGTTAGCTTTCCTGGCGGACACTTGGAGATATTGAATGAGTGACCCACTCCAGTATTCTTGCCTGGAGAATCCCATGGACAGAGGAACCTGGTGGGCTACAGTCCATAGGATCACAAAGAGTCAGACATGACTGAAGCTACTTAGCATGCACGCAAAGCAGAGAGAGGGAGAAAAAAAAATTACATGTGGAGTTAAAGTGGAAAACTACCTCATTAAGCCATGATTGTTGAGAGAAGTTGAGTGGCTCCAGTATTAGTTATTATGCAGATGGGGTGCAAATATGAGGGCACAGTTCTCATGAATATCAGCTTGGCTCATTACAGAATCCAACTCTTTTGCAGTTTACTGAGTTTTAAAGGAAATTTTTGATATTGTTCAATTAAGTAGCATTTGAATGGGACAGTAAAACTGATCGCTTCAATTTACCTTAAAATCAAGGGGCCTTTGTTTTCCTGACACAGCCTGTGAATCACACTTTTTAAAAAATATTGTATTTTTTTGATAATTTTTTTATGTGAACCATTTCTAAAGTCCTCAATGAATTTATTACAATATTGCTTCCGTTTTATTTTTTGGCCAGGAGGCATGTGGGATCTTAGCTCCCTGAGCAAGGATTCAGCCTGTACCTATTGCATTGGAAGATGAAGTTTTAACCACTGGACCACCAGGGAAGTCTGCACTCTTGCTTTTTTAACCTTTATCTTCATTCAACCTGTTTTAAGAGACAGTGTTCAAGATCACAAAAATTTATTATTAATAGTCTTTCAGAATAATTAAATGGAGCAATTTTAATGAATTGGAAAAATAAGGAAATCTCCAAAAGTTAATCTTTCTACTCATTAGATTCTGACTTTACAACACAGAACTATTCTGTAAACATGTGAGGAAAAAAAAAAAAAAAATATGGCATCTAGGCCCAGATCATCAAGCAGTCAGAAGGCAAAGGCAGTGAACAATAAGCTTATCTCTAGCCAAATGAACATTTTATTACTTAGCTTAACTTCTGAATATTTCATCAGTGCTTCACTGAGACAGAAATGACTTTTTTTTTTAAAATAAAGTAACTGTGCATGCATGGTAGTGGTTATTGAGTCAGAAAATCTGTTCTAAGGAGGGTATAAATAAAGGTTATGAGAAGGAAGTTGCAACACTTTTATTGCAGGAGGCTTAGATTCCAAAGAGCCAGACATCTGATAAATGCACAGCCTCGGTTTTATAAGATTGAAGTTTGCAGTGAAGTTAGATCCCATCTCTTCAGAATGCTTCATTAAATCCTACTATCGGGGCTTGTTCATTACAGAACAATCTTCAGCCCTCACAGGAGGCAAAGGGAGAAAAAAGTGCTCTCACTTCTTTCAGGTAACAATATTATTACTATTTTTTTATGTCTACTTGAAAGTGAAAAGTGAAAGTGTAGTCACTCAGTCGTGTCCAACTCTTTGCGATCCTGTGGACTGTAGCCTGCCAGGCTCCTCCATCCATGGGATTTTCCAGGCAAGAATACTGGAATGGGTTGCCATTTCTTTCTCCAAGGGGTCTTCCAGACCCAGGGATCAAACTCGTGCCTTCAGAATTGCGGGCAGGCTCTTAACCATCTGAGCCAGTGGGAATCCCTATGTCTTCTTGATCAGTAACAAATCTGTTTTGTAAAATCGCTTTTCTTTTTAAGATACAGGTAAATTTTATCCCAAATATCCAATTTACCAAAATTCACTAAGTTTAAATTAGTTATCTTAAAGATCTAGGGGGAAATTAATTTGTCGGGGTTTGTTTGCTTGTTTACAAGGAGAAAGAAGTTTCACATTTCTTAATATTTGCTGTTAGTCCATCAGGAGTTAACGCCATTGTTATATCTGATCCATATGTTGTCAGCTGCCTCCTTTACTACTATTTATAGATTAAGTGATATAAATTTTTTGGTTACTCATGTAGCTGCTAATTTTCTGAATAGATCTTCCTTTTAGAGATTTCATTTGTCTTACTAGTTCTATTTAAGTATCCCTCACTGACTTAAAGGAATATTTAATTCTCACCCATCCAAATAGTGAGAGAAAATAAGCTAATCTTGCATTAGAATGACAGGAATAAGAATGACCCTTTTGCCCAACCAAGAAAATGGAGGCATACAGAGAGATGTTCACTTTTGAACTCTCTTCTCAAAACTCATCTACCAAAAGACTTTATAAGCTAGAACCCTATTAATTCTAATTTATTTAAGCAGTCACAATGGCCTAACACTACAAAATCATGTAAAGATGCAATACCTAGTGATTATGGCACATTTAGGATTTTTTTTTAATATCTGCTTATAGTTGAATGGTGAACTCTGAAGACTAGAATAATTTTCACTGTTTATTTGTAGCTTTCCACAAGGTCAAGTACCGAATCATAGCAAGGCATTGATGTACATTACCAACATTCATTTTTCATATTTTTCATATTGTATTTTTCTTAACATTGCCAATGTAATATCAGTGCAATGTATATGTGTATGTTGGACATACACAGCTTAGAGCAGAGTGTATGTACATACAATATATGTGTATGTTAGACATACACAACTAAGAGTACAGTGAAGACCAGATTAACTTTCAAATCTATCCCATACTATTCCTCTTTTGAAAATCCATTTTGCTAAGATTAATCAAGGCATTAACTGCCATGTTTACCAGGTAAAACAACACTCACACTGATCCTTTCATCTGGCATACTTGAGCTCTTTCTACCAAAATACATATTTTTAATATTAGACAGCTTTTCTTGCTCAGCTGTACTTGTACTGTTCTGAGAAACAAGCCTTCACTTATTGTGTATAGTTAACAGTGATATATCCTTTAAAATGTTGAAGCATTTTATGATCGTCCTTCTTCATTTAATAATTCTAGATCATATGATATTATACTTTGTTATATATTCATCATCTGTAGTTCTAATTGTCAATTTTCTAAAAGAAGATTATTTCTCCCCTCTTCCCATAGACCAGTAACTATTTTGGGAAAGACTAGAGGGCTTCCCAGGTGGTGCTAGTGGTACAGAACCTGCTTGCCAATGCAGGTAGATGCAAGAGACATGGGTTTGATCCCTGGGTCGGGAAGATCCCATGGAGAAGGGCATAGCAACTCACTCCAGTATTCTCACCTGGAGAATCTCATGGACAGAGAAGCCTGACAGGCTATACTCCAAAGAGTCAGACACAACTGAAGCGACTTAGCACTAGCACAGAGAAACAAAAATTAAAAAACAAATATACCTCTGATTTGTATAGCATTTTTTTAAAAAATTAATGACCAGAATTCATCTGGAGTAAAATCCCATGGACAGAAGAACCTGGCAAGCTGTAATCCATGGGGGTCACAAAGAGCTGGACATGACTGAGTGACTAAGCACATATGCAATATCATAGCGGGTAGTTCATAGAAATTTATTTTGTGAAAACTCACTAAAATACATTTTGCAAATAAAATTCAAATGAATCCCCTTCTCTCCATTTAAAAAGTTTGCTTTTTATTGCATCAATAAAAGCACCTCATATTCCATATTCTATGGCATCTGTGGAAAAAATAATACTATATAAACTGTATCATAGTATCATTTTTTAAAGTACCAATTTTGTAACAATATACATTCCCATGAGTATTTTTAACTAAAATTTAGTAAAATATGTATAATGAATAGTAATTCAGTTTACATATGGAATACAAATGAGAATTGAATTTTTTCTTTTCATGAATCTAATTAAGTATAATTGGATCTGCGAAATAGAAGTTTTAGATGCTGCAAATACGGCTGCTGCGTGTACAGAGCTGAGCCAATTGTGAAAGCTAGATAGAAATTAATGAGTTTCTGTAAGTCCTAGAGACTTTCATATGCCAACAATTAAAGCGTTGGGGGAAGCCCATAAACAAACTTTGTTCTTAACACTCAGTAGCCTATCAAACACTCTTTTTTCAGTCAGTTATTTGATTCCTAGAATTCCTACTGGCATCTATCTTGTTTCATTGAATTAAATAGAACTCTTTCTCAAAGTGTAAGGGAAGTTTGAAAATTTGCTCTGAGATTCTCAGTGGATTATGGGGGAAAGGTGAGCTATCTGTTTTCTTCCAAAATATGTTGGAACTCACCTTGTGTCCAGAACTTCAAATACTGAGCCTATAAAATAAATAAGACAAGGCACACTCTTCTTCCTAGTAATTGAGGACAGAAATTTAGCTCTGTTAAAAAGCAAGTGTGGGACTTCCCTAGTGGTTCAGCAGTTAAGAGTCTTCCTGCCAATGCAGGGGACATGGGTTCGATCCCTGATCTGGGCAATTAGGCCCCCATGTGCCACAACTACTGAAGCCAACATGCCCTGGAGCCTGTGCAGCACAACTGGAGAGCTGACCCCACTCACCACAACTAGCGAAAGCCTGCATAGAGCATCAAAGAACCAGTGCAGCCATAACAAATAAATAAGTGTTTAAACTTTTTCAAGCATGTAAATCTTTTAACTGAAAAACAAATCAGATAACCATGGCTTGGTAGATATGCACACACACACTATGCTTTTTATAAAAATTATGTATACTTTATATATTCTTTTGACAAGTCCTCAGACAGACATTATTACCACATTTTACTGATGAGAAAAACATTCAGAGAGTATGTAACTTTATCAAAGTCATTCTGCTAATATATGGAAAAACAAAGATTGGAGTCCATGTATGGATCACAATAAACTGTGGAAAATTCTGAAAGAGATGGGAATACCAGACCACCTGACCTGCCTCTTGAGAAACCTATATGCAGGTCAGGAAGCAAGAGTTAGAACTGGACATGGAATAACAGACTGGTTCCAAATAGGAAAAAGAGTACATCAAGGCTGTATATTGTCACCCTGCTTATTTAACTTATATGCAGAGTACATCATGAGAAACGCTGGGCTGGAAGAAGCACAAGTTGGAATCAAGATTGCCGGGATAAATATCAATAACCTCAGATATGCAGATGACACCACCCTATGGCAGAAAGTGAAGAGGAACTAAAGAACCTCTTGATGAAAGTGAAAGAGGAGAGTGAAAAAGTTGGCTTAAAGCTCGACATTCAGAAAACAAAGATCATGGCATCTGGTCCCATCACTTCATGGGAAATAGATGGGGAAACAGTGGAAACAGTGTCAGACTTTATTTTGGGGGGCTCCAAAATCACTGAAGATGGTGATTGCAGCCATGAAATTAAAAGATCCATACTCCTTGGAAGGAAAGTTATGACCAACCTAGACAGAATATTCAAAAGCAGAGACATTACTTTGCCAACAAAGGTCCGTCTAGTCAAGGCTATGGTTTTTCCAGTGGTCATGTATGGACGTGAGAGTTAGACTGTGAAGAAGGCTGAGCACCGAAGAATTGATGCTTTTGAACTGTGGTATTGGAGAAGACTCTTGAGAGTCCCTTGGACTGCAAGGAGATCCAACCAGTCCATTCTAAAGGAGATCAGTCCTGGGTGTTCTTTGGAAGGAATGATGCTAAAGCTGAAACTCCAGTACTTTGGCCACCTCATGTGAAGAGTTGACTCATTGGAAAAGACTCTGATGCTGGGAGGGATTGGGGGCAGGAGGAGAAGGGGATGACAGAGGATGAGATGGCTGGATGGCATCACCGACTCGATGGATGTGAGTTTGAGTGAACTCCGGGAGTTGGTAATGGACAGGGAGGCCTGGCGTGCTGCGATTCATGGGGTCACAAAGAGTCGGACACAACTGAGTGACTAAACTGAACTGATGTCTATTTCAAAGTCCACCCTTTTGCCTCTACACCATGTTCTCTTCCACAATTAACTAAAAAATGTGAATAATCAACGTTAGTCAGTTTTGTTACTATTAGAATATCAAGCAGTTTGTCTTTTTTCTGATAAATTGATTGCATATAGTTTTTGAAATGTACTGTTTACACAATATGGCTTAAAATTTACTGTGGAAATAAATGAAGACCACCCAAAAGAGAACAAACAGAGTATTTATTCAGAACATGTATAAAGAGCATAGAGTAGGAGTAAGCCAACATCTCTTGCATTTGGAGGATACTCCATTGTCAAGTTTGTATCTAATTTATATGCAGAATATATCATGTGAAATGCCGGGCTGGATGAAGCACAAACTGGAATCAAGATTGCAGGGAGAAGTATCAGTAACCTCAGATATGCAAATGAAACCACCATTATGTCAGAAAGTGAAGAGGAACTAAAGAGAAGAGCAAAAATGCTGTCTTAAAACTCAACATTCAAAAAATTAAGATTATGGCATCTGGTCTCATCATTTCATAGCAAATAGAAGGGGGAAAAGTGGAAACAGTGACAGATTTTATTTTCTTGGGCTCTAAAATCATTGTAGAGAGTTACTGGAGCCATGAAATTAAAAGACACTTGTTCCTTGGAAGGAAAGCTATCACAATCCTAGACAGTGTATAAAAAGCAGAGGCATCACTTGGCCAACAAAGGTCCTTATAGTCAAAGCTACCATTTTTCCAGTAGTCATGTAGAGATGTGAGAGTTAGACCATAAAGAAGACTGTAAGTAAGTAAGGGAAGTCGCTCAGTTGTGACCGACTCTTTGCGACCCCATGGACTGTAGCCCACCGGGCTCCTCCATCCATGGGATTTTCCAGGCGAGAGTACTGGAGTGGGTTGCCATTTCTTTCTCCAGGGGATCTTCCCCACCCAGGAATCGAACCCAGGTCTCCTGCATCATAGGCAGATGCTTTACCATCTGAGCCACCAGGGAAGTCTGAGTGCCAAAGAATTTATGCTTTCAAATTGTGGTGCTGGAGAAGATTATTGAGAGTCCCTTGGACTGCAAAGTGATCAAACCAGTGAATCCTAAAGGAAATCACCCCTGAATATTCATTGGAAGGACTGATGCTGAAACTAAAGCTCCAATACTTTGGCCACCTGATGTGAAGAGCAGACTCATCAGAAAACACCCTGATGCTGGGAAAAATTGAAGGCAATAGGATAGGGGGCAGAAGATGAAATGGTTAGATAGCATCATGGACTCAATGGACAAGAATTTGACATCACTTCAGGAGATAGTAGAAGACAGAGGAGCCTGTCGTGCTATAGTCCATGGGGTTGCAAAGAGTTGGACATGACTTAGTGACTGAACAACAATAACCAAGCCAGGAAGGGTTGAAGATAAGCTGGAGACTGGCTAACTAGAGTAGGGCATCTTTGTGATTGGTTTGTGAAGTGAGTTTGGCTTTTCCTCTTTGCTTGAGTTGAAGTTGGGAACAAAACATGAGGGAAAGTGGCATTCACTCATCATGTCCTAACCATTCTGCAGAGATGGTTGTTTGATTCCCTGGTCAATTATTGAAGACACCGTGAATCAGAAATCTATTGTCATATGTCGTCTCACTATGGTCTATTTGTATATTCAGTCTCAGTACTGATTATTTAATAGAATTATTTCTTAGAATTCAAAACAAAGTACTTAGGCTATGATTAGCTGTATAAATCCAATAATATGCACAACAGGATGTATTTCTTGCTATATTTTTTCCCATTTACATTCCCATGCTTATGGCAATCTTTCTGAATTCTCCTGTCTTTGCAAATTTCCAACTCCTAGTCCTTTGTCATCATAATTTAATGGATTTCTGAGTTTCCTATTTTTCTGAGGTGCAATTAGAGACCATCCAGAGGTTCCTACTACTTTCCCTCCCCACCTTCCTGCCTATGCAGCCACTCATTCCGTGTTCTCTCCTGTTACTTTCAATCAGTTGTCCATGCTGACATCTGAGGCCAATCCTGAGACTTATGCCCCTGAATTTCATTCCCTTTCACCTACTCAAGGATATCTCTTCAACAGCCCTACCCCTTCCTCTCAGCGTGCATTTTCCATCTCTGCTGTATCATGTCTATTAGCATACTAACATGCTCTAATTTCTCCCATCTGAGGACACCCTATCTTAGACCTTCTATTACCCTTCAGCAGCCCCACTTTTAAGATCCTCATTATAGCAAAATTGCATAAAGAACATTTTTTTCCTGCATTCTATATCTTACCATTCACATTTTCATGAAACCACATCTATTTGATTTTTACCAATGAGTGCTCATTTCCTGAGGTTACATGGTTAAAAGGCCACTTGTGTCTTTGATATACACATCAATGAAATGGTATAGACATTCTTAGTTCTTTCAGAATGTAAGCAGAAAAAAAAATTTTAATCAGATGTATTAAAAATTAGATTGATTATGAACCTTCTTCTCTCCAGTTATTGGTTGTTTTTTATTCCAGTGTACACATAGGGCCTAAAATTATATATCAAGTGGAAGATGTTGAACAGGTTGGAAATTTCTGATATTCTAGGAGAGTCTGGAGTTCAATTTTTTAAATGTACTTTCTCTAAAATATGAGAAACATTTCCAACAAGTTTTCTAGGTGGAAAGCACTAGAGCATGACAAAACACCCAAAAGCATAGAGATGGTAACAATTTATTATATTCCCTGGGGCTTGACATCTTATTATGATTCATTTTCCATGTAAATGGACTTTAAAAAGATTAAACTCTGGATGATAATTGTTATTCATTCAAACATCATGAGAATTTTGTTCTTTAAATTCCATAATCATACTATCCCAAAGAGATTTACAGCTTTTTTGTCTTACATTTGAAATAACTCAAACTTCCTTCATTTAAAAGTGGATTCAGGGGATAGGTGATAAGCAGAACTCTGTACATAAAGGTTAAAAAAGCTACTTCTACTTCTTCTTGGCTCAGGAAATATTGGGGCTTTCATAGGAGTACAGTTTTTAAATTAACAGATCTATTAATTACAGCAATTTTAAGTTTCCAGAAAAAAAAATGATTGGAAAATGCACATAGTTTTCATATACCTCCTTCTTGACCCCAGTAGAGTTCCTCTATTAGTTACATGGTATATTTGTGTGCTAATTGATTGATGAAAGTACATAAACACATTATATTTAATGTCTGTAGTTTACATTAGGGTTCACTCTCTGTTGTGGACTTTTTCTATGGGTTTTAACAAATATGAAATGTTACTTCAGAGAAGGCAACAGCACCCCACTCCAGTACTCTTGCCTGGAAAATTCCATGGACGGAGGAGCCTGGTAGGCTGCAGTCCATGGGGTCGCTAAGAGTCAGACACAACTGAGCGACTTCCCTTTCACTTTTCACTTTCATGCATGGGAGAAGGAAATGGCAACCCACTCCAGTGTTCTTGCCTGGAGAATCCCAGGGACAGGGGAGCCTGGTGGGCTGCTGTCTATGGGGTCGCACAGAGTTGGACACGACTGAAGCGACTTCACTTTCACTTTTCACCTTCATGCATTGGAGAAGGAAATGGCAATCCACTCCAATGTTCTTGCCTGGAGAATCCCAGGGACTGGGGAGCCACCTATATCTTTACAATATCATACAAAAGAGTTTGTTGTCCTAAAAATTCCCAGTTCTCTATCTATTCATTGTCTATCCCTCCTTTCCACTGAAACCCTGGCTACCACTGATTCTTTTACTGAATTTTTCCACAATGTCATATTTGGAATCATATAGTATGTGGTCTTTTCAGATCAGTTTCTTTGATTTAGCAATATGCCTTTAAAGTTCCTCAATGTCTTTTTTTAATGAAAGTATAGTTGATTTCTCTTGATGGGTGGGGCTGTGTTCCCTTCCTGTTGTTTGACCTGACTAATTTGAAAAGACCCTGACGCGGGGAAAAATTAAAAGCAGGAGAAGAATTGGACGACAGAGGATGAAATGGTTGGGTGGCATTACTGACTCGATGGACATGAGTTTGGGTAAGCTCTGGGAGTTGGTGATGGACAGGGAAGCCTGACGTACTGCAGTGCATGGGGTTGCTAAGAGTCAGACATGACTGAGCAACTGAACTGAACTGATAATTGATTTACAATATTATAATAGTTTTGGGGTGTAACATAGTGATTGACTCTTTTTATAGATTATACTCCATTAAATTACAGATAATAGTTATAATTCCCTATGCTATATATCATTTTTGCTTATCTCATTTATACATAATAGTTATTATCTCTTAATCCCATACCCCTATTTTTTGCCCCTTCCCTGCCCCCTTTGATAACCACTACTTTACTTTCTATATCTGTGAGTCAGTTTCTATTTTGCATACATATTCCCTTGTATTATTTTTTAGAGTCCATATATAACCAATATCATATGATATTTGCATTTCTCTGTCTGGCTTATTTCACTTAGTATGATAATGTCTAGGTTCACCCATGTTGCTACAAATGTCATTTCATTCTTTTTTATGGATGTGTAATATTCCATTGTATATATGTGTGTGTGTGTGTGTGTGTGTGTATGTGTGTTTAGATAAATATATATACACACCACATCTTCTTTACCCATGTATCTGTCGATGGACATTTAAGTTGCTTTCATGTCCTGGCAATTGTAAACAGTGCTGCAATGAACATTGTGATACATGTACCTTTCTGCATTATAGTTTTCTTCAGATATATGCCCAGAAGTGGGATTTCAGGATGATAGGCCAACTCTATTTTTCACTTTTTGAGGAATCTCCATAGTGTTGTTCATAATGGTTACACAAATTTACACTCCCACCAACAGTATACAAGGGTTCCCTTTTCTCTGCATCCCCTCCAACGTGTGCTATTTGTGGACTTTTTGACAATAACCATCTGACAGGTGTGAAGTGATTTGATTTGCATTTCTCTAACAATTAGCACTGTTGAGCATCATTTCATGTGCCTGTTGGCCATCTGTAAGTCTTCTTTGGAAAAATGTCTATTTAGGTGTTCTGCCCATTTATTATTTTTTTTGATGTTTTATTAAACTGAGTTGTATGTAAAGTTCTGCCATGTTTTTTCATTGCTTAACATCTCATTTCTTTTTATTGCTATATAATATTCCATAGTCTGGATGCATAATAGTTTGTTTATCCATTCATTTAGTGAAGGACATCTCACTGGCTTCCAAGTTTTGGCAGTTGTAAATAAATCTACTATAAACATTCATGTGCAGGGTTTTGTGTGGACATATGTTTTCAAATCATTTAGGTAAATGCCAAGGAGCATGGTTGTTGGATCATAAGGCAAGAGAATATTTCATTTGCAAGAAACTGCCAAACTGTCTTCCAAAGTGGCTGTACCATTTTGCATTCCCACCAGCAATAGATGAAGGTTTCTATTGCTCTGCATCCTTGCCAGCATTTGGTGTTATTGATGTTTTGAATTTTAGCCATTCTACTAATGTGTAGTAGTATCTCATTGTTGTTTTAATTTGCAATTCCCTAATGACATATGATACTGAACATCTTTTCATATGCTTATTTGCCATCTGTATATCTTCTTTGTTGAAGAACACATTTTTAATGAATACTCACTGTTTACTACTCACTGCATTATATGCCAGGAACATTTGTTAATATTTCACAGAGGAAAATAGATACTGAATTTACTGCATAGTTGTTGCTTCAAAAAAAAAAAAAAAAGTCAATTTACTTTCTGAGGGAAGTGGCAGTTTACCCAATGGCAGAAGCTATCTTTTTCATGGAAAATTCACCACAGAGACACTGTTTCCATAAGAACAGGACATAATACATAAAATCCTATGTTCTTTTGCCTTCTAAAATTGTTTATCACACTCAGAAAAGTGTGCATATGCTACATAATTGTTAGAAGCTGGTATATCCAACACAGGTATATCATATGATACACAAATTTCATTTTTGGAAAATACCTAACAAAGAACATACATATATACATGAAAGGCATGTAAAATAATGTTTATAACAGCATTAGTAATAATGTTAATCACCCCAAACTGAGAACATGTGAAGTCTCTTACCAGGAGATTATATAAATAATTTCTGATACATGTGTTCACATGGTGAAATACGAAAAAAATGAAAGTCAGTGAACAAATTATTGCTAAAGCAGCAGCCTGAATGACTCTCACAAACATGATGTTAAAATATAAAGCCAAATTATATACCTTGATTTATGGATAAATGGATTTCAAAAACAGAAACAGGTCTAGGGCTGGAAGTCAGAATAGTGGTTTCTTTGGTACTGGCAGACCTGTGGGGACTGGGCATGAGCCTGGGTTGAGGCGTGGGAGGGGCTTGAGTGGTGAGAATAATGTGCTATTATAGGGAACAGTTCATAGGGAACTGTTTACAAGATGATGTTCACTTTGTTAAAAATCTTTGGGCTCTACACTGTGATTTGGGCATTTCTAAAAATTTATATCTCAATAAAATGTTTACTTCAAAAAACAGAAGTAAGTTTTCCATCTGTGGTCCTTTTACTTTGTTTAATGAAAAATCTACACGTTAAATAAAAATAAACCTACCTGTGTAGCTTTTACTTGTTAATAAAATGCTGAAAAAGGAGTAAAGCCTTAATCTAGATTTTTTCGTATGCCATTCTACCTGAAAAAAAATTGAAACTAAATGTGGAAAATATACAAGCATAAACACATGTATTTGCATTCTACATAATTTTATATGTAATTTAAATCTTAACTATTTTAATCTCTACTTAATCAACTTTTACATTCATTTAATCATCCTTTTGGATCCTAATATATAAACACTCTCCCTTTTCCCTTTCTCTCTCTCTCACACACACACACTTTGTTATTAGTTTGTGACCAAGTCCCAGTGATATCAAGGTTGTATAAATATGCAATCTGCATCATGGGGAGAATATTATAGAGAAAGATTTCTTAAGGATATAATTATGTGTTTCTTTGTCTTGGTCACATTCTGAAAAGTGAATGACTAACCATATTGAAATCAATTAAAGATGCTGGGTTAGATAGTGTACAAATACATAAAACGTGGTTATATAATTCTCCAGCAATGATTTCTTACACAGCATCTTCAGTTTGGGGATCAATAGATATAAGTCACTTCACATTTTGGTACCACTGAAATCTGAATATGTTTTCCTTTTGTAAATATTTTAAGGAATAATTAACACAATTTTAATATTCTTTTTATTTTACCAGCACACTGATACCTTCATTTATAAATACCATTCTCTTCCCTTCAGCTATTATCTAGTTCCTTCTTAAGTTCCTTATATAACTAAACTAATAAAGAATGTATTTCTGACCTTCTAAAGCTGGGATAGCAGTTCTGGAGGCAAACTTTTTTATTTTTTAAAGAGGAAAAAGCAGAAGGCAGGTAGAAACCTGGATAAGAAGGTAAGATCTAAGACCAGTAGGTGGTAGTTTGAATGTTTTGTCAAAGAACCAAGTTGTGCTTAGTTATTATACTTTGTCAAGAACTAGGTTGAATGAAATTGGAATGAATAGGTTGATAATGAGTTCACTCACTCAGTTGTGTCCAACACTTTGCAAATCCCTGGACTGCAGCATGCCAGGCTTTCCTGTGCCTGTCATCCACTCCCTGAGCTTGCTCAAACTCGTCCACTGAGTCAGTAATATCATCCAACCATCTCATCCTTTATCATTCCTTTCTCCTCTTGCCTTCAATCTTTCCCAGCATCAGGGACTTTTCCAATGTGTCAGTTCTTTACATCAGGTGGCCAGAGTATTGGAGTTTCAGCTTCAGCATCAGTCCTTGCAATGAATGTTCAGGACTGATTTCCTTTAGGATGGACTGGTTGGACCTCCTTGCAGTCCAAGGGACTCTCAAGAGTCTTTTCCAACACCACAGTTCAAAAGCATCAATTCTTTGATGATCATCTTTCTTTATAGTAAAAATCTCACATTCATACATGACTACTAGAAAAACCATAGCATTGACTAGACAGACCTTTTTCAGCAAAGTAATTCTCTGCTTTTCAATATGCTGTCTAAGTTGGTCATAGCTTTTCTTCCAAGGGACAAGTGTCTTTTAATTTTATGCCTGCAGTCACCATCTGAAGTGATTTTGGAGCCAAGAAAATAAAGTCTGACACTGTTTCCATTGTTTCCCCATCTATTTGCCATGAAGTGATGAGACCAGATGCCATGGTCTTCATTTTTTGAATGTTGAGTTTTAAGCCAGCTTTTTCACTCACCTCTTTCATTTTCATCGAGAGTCAATTTCTGCCATAAGGGTAGTTTCATTTGCATATCTGAGGCTATTGATACTTCTCCTGGCAATCTTGATTCTGGCTTGTGCTTCATCCAGTCCAGTACTTCGCATGAAATACTCTGCATTGAAGTTAAATAAGCAGGGTGACATTATACAGTCTTGACTTTTTTCTCAATTTGGAACCAGTTAGTTGTTCCATGTCCATTTCTGTTGCTTCTTGACCTACAACAGGTCTCAGGAGGTGGTCTGGCATTCCCATCTCTTTAAGAATTGTCTACAGTTTGTGGTGATCCACATACTAAAAAGGCTTTGGTGTAGTCAATAAAGCAGAAATAGATGTTTTTCTGGAACTCTCTTGCTTTTTCAATGATTCAACAGATGTCGGCAATTTGATCTCTGGTTCTTCTGTCTTTTCTAAATCAAGATCAAATGTCTGGAAGTTCTCAGTTCACGTATTGTTGAAGCCTGGCTTGGAGAATTTTGACCATTACTTTGCTAGCATGTGAGATGAGTGCAATTTTGTGGTAGTTCAAACATTCTTTGGCATTGCCTTTCTTTGGGATTGAAATGAAAACTGACCTTTTTCAGTCCTGTGGCCCCTGCTGAGTTTTCCAAATTTGCTAGCATATTGAGTGCAGCACTTTCACAGCATCATCTTCCGGGATTTGAAATAGCTCAACTGGAAATCCATCACTTCCACTAGCTTTGTTGATAGTGATGCTTCCTAAGGCCCACTTGACTTCACACTCCAGGACGTCTGGATCTAGGTGAGTGATCACACTCTCATAGTTATCTGGGTTATGAAAATCTTTTTTGTATAGTTGTTCTGTGTATTCTTGCCACCTCGTCTTAATATCTTCTGCTTCTGTTTGGTCCGTACTGTTTCTGTCCTTTTATGTCCATTGTTGCATGAAATATTCCCTTTGTATCTCTAATTTTCTTGAAAAGACCTCTAGTCTTTCCCATTTTATTGTTTTCTCTATTTCTTTGCACTGATCCCTGAGGAAGGCTTTCTTATCTCTCCTTGCTCTTCTTTGGAACTCTGTATTCAAATGGATATATCTTTCCTTTTCTCTTTTGCCTTTCACTTCTCTTCTTTTCTCAGCTATTTGTATGGTCTCCTCAGACAACCATTTTGCCTTTTTGCTTTTCTGTTTCTTGGGGATGGTTTTGATCATGGCCTCCTGTACAATGTTACAACCCTCTGTCCATAGTTCTTCAGGCACTCTATTAGACCTAATCCCTTGAATCTACTTATCATTTCTACTGTATAATCATAAGGGATTTGATTTAGATCATACCTGAATGATCTAGTGGTTTTCCCTACTTTCTTCAATTTAAGTCTGAATTTGGCAATAAGAAGTTCATAATCTGAGCCTCAGTCAGCTCCTGGTCTTGTTTTTGCTGACTGTATAGAGCTTCTCCATCATTGGCTGCAAATTAGATAATCTGATTTCAGTATTGACCATCTGGTGATGTCCCTGTTGAGAGTCTTCTCTTGTATTATTGGAAGAGGCTGTTTGCTATGACTATTATGTTCTCTTGGCAAAACTGTCTTAACCTTTGCCCTGCTTCATTTTACTTCAAGGCTAAATTTGCCTGTTACTCCAGGTGTCTCTTGACTTCCTACTTTTGCATTACTGTCCCCTATGATGAAAAGGTCATCTTTTTTAGATGTTAGTTTTAGGTCTTGTAGGTCTCCATGGAACCATTCAATTTCATTTCTTCAGCATTACTGGTTGGGGCCTAGACTTGGATTACTGTGATATTGAATGGTTTGCCTTGGAAATGAACAGTGATCATTCTGTCATTTTTGAGATTGCATCCAAATACTGCTTCCTGCCTCTTTTGTTGACAATAAGGGCTACTCCATTTCTTCTAAGGGATTCTTGCCCACAGTAGTAAATATAATGGGCATCTGAATTAAATCCACCTATTCCAGTCCCTTTTAGTTCACTGCTTCTAAAATGTCAATGTTCACTCTTGCCATCTCCTGTTTGACCACTTCCATTTTACTTTGATTCATGGACCTAACATTGCAGGTTCTATGCTCTTTACAGCATTGGACTTTAATTCTGTCACCAGTCATATCCACAACTGGGCATTGTTTTCGCTTTAGCTCTGTCTCTTCATTATTTCTGGTGTTATTTCTCCACTTATCTCCAGTTGCAGCGGGCACCCACTGACCTGGAGATTTCATCTTTCAGTGCCCTATCTTTTTGCCTTTTCCTACTGTTCATGGCACTAGACTACTGAAGGGGTTTGCCATTCCCATGTCCAGTGGACCACATTTTGTCAGAATTCTCCACCATGACCTGTGTGTCTTAGGTAGCCCTACATGGCAATGCTCATAGTTTCATTGAGTTAGACAAGGCTGTGGTCCATGTGATCAGTTTGATTAGTTTTCTGTGATTGTGGTTTTCATTCTGTCAGCCCTCTGAGGGATAAGGACAGAGGTTGATGGAAGATTTCTGAAAGGAAGGATTGACTGTGGAGGAAACTGGGTCTTGTCATGATGGGCAGGGCCATGCTCAGTAAATCTTTAATCTAGTTTTCCATTGATGGTGGGGCTGTGTTCCCTCCCTGCTTTTTGACCTGAGACCAAACTAGATGGGCATAATGAAGGTAATAGTGATCTCCTTCAAAAGGTCCCAGGCCCACACTGCTGCACTACGTGCCTCCTACCCTGAAGCAGGCCATCACTGACCCATGCCTCCTCCGGAGACTCCTGGATACTCACAGGCAAGCCTGGGTCTGTCTCTTGTGGGGTCACTGCTCCTTTCTCCTGGGTCCTGGTGCACACAAGATTTTGTTTGTGCCCTCCAAGAGTCTGTTTCCCCAGTTCTGTGTAAGTTCTGTAATCAAATCCCACTGGCTTCCAAATTCAAATTCTCTGGGGGTTCTCAGTCCCTTTGACAGATCCCCAGGTTGGGAATATGGGGGTCCCAGGTGGTGCTAGTGGTAAAAAAAAAAAAAAAAATCTGCCTGCCAACACAGGAGGCACTGGACATGCTGGTTTGATCCCTTGGTCAGGAAGATTCCCTGAAGTAGGAAATGGCACCCCACTTCAGTACTCTTGCCTAGAAAATCCCATGGGCAGAGGAGCCTGGTGGTCTACAATCCTTGGAGCCACAAAGAGTTGGACACAACTGAGCATAAGATCTAAAAAATCATGTTAGATTTGCTCAAGTAACAAACAGAAACACATTCAGTTATATTAATATGGGCTTCCCTTGGGACTCAGCTGCTGAAGGATCTACCTGCACTGTGGGAGACCTGAGTTTGATCCCTGGGTTGGGAAGATCCCCTGGAGAAGGGATAGGCTACCTACTTCAATATTCTGGCCTACAGAATTCCATGATATAGTCCATGGGGTTGCAAAGTGTCAGGCACGACTGAGTGACTTTCACTTGCAGGTCACTAATAGTAGCAGGAAAAAAAAAAAAAAAAAGAATTTTTGTTGTGGTGGTTAACCTGAATTAGTCATCAGGTATCCCCCGATCAAGTGATTATTCAAAAATTTTCTAAAAGTAAGGGAGGGCTTCAAGTTACTTTTCCAAGGAAGGATATTGACCAACTGGATCATTCTGTTTCCAGATGTGCTCATATTAGCATTTCGCCAGCAATATTAGTGATGCACCAAAAAAGATTGATAATTATTAATGGAATGAGCGATGGTCTGTAATACAAACACTGGGAACAAACATAGTTCTCATTTCAAAGCAAAAGTCTTTCAAATGTTTTATTATTGAATTTTAAAAATAGTATTAATAAGATTTAAATTATAGTCATGATATTTTAAATATATTGAATATAAAAACCAAAAGCTCAAAAACATGTGTAATCAAGTCACACCATATACTTATTCAATTCTAAGAGCTATTTCTTAAAACAAGAAAGTAGGAAATATTT
The DNA here is from genome assembly GCF_029378745.1 of Bos indicus. Taxonomy (NCBI): domain Eukaryota; kingdom Metazoa; phylum Chordata; class Mammalia; order Artiodactyla; family Bovidae; genus Bos; species Bos indicus. The sequence continues at coordinate 35,729,222 of NC_091766.1, read as the reverse complement.
TAAAAAATTTCTCCTGTGTATAATTTAAATTGAAGCCCCGACTTTCTAAATTCACTAAATATGGCAATCTGATGTGCACATTTTCTTTGTGCATTGAATCTACTGTTTTCAAGGCTTTTAGAAATGCATGGTTACCCACTAAACCAGCTTCAATAAGTGATTCCCCAGAGCTTTGCTTAGCATTAGGATATTCCAAATCTTCCTAAAACAGGCAAGCAGGCATCCATGCATGTGTGCACAGAGACAGACACATATTTCTGCATAGCTGTGTATTTTTAAAAGATACAACAGTATGGATGTGTAGGACACTTACTACAGACTATTAATTAGATCCCAAGTAGGAATATCATCATTCTTATTAAACAACAATATTTTGATGTTTAAATGAGGGGTGGCACCCAAATTTTACCATGTGTTGAGGCAGTTTGTAAACATTTTCACATGCAGGGTGTCATTTAACAATTCTAGGAGGTTGCTACTATTTTTTACAGAAAGGAAGTTGTAGTATAGCAATGTTCAGTGCCATCTAAAGGTACACAGCTGATAAAGCCCTTTGCTGTTGTTGTTTAGTCGCTCAGACAAATCTGACTCTTTGCTACTCCAGTGGACTGTAGCCTGCCAGGCTCCTCTGTCCACGGGAAGAATATGGAATTGGTTGCCATTTCCTTCTCCAAAAGCCCTCTTTTACATACAGGTTTCAGTTCAGTTCAGTCCAGGTGCTCATTCAGGTCCGACTCTTTGTGACCCCATGGACTGTAGCATGCCAGGCTTCCCTGGCCATCAACCCCCAGAACTTGTTCAAACTAATGTACATCGAGTGGGTGACACCATCCAACCATCTCATCCTGTGTCATCCCCGTCTCCTCCTTTCTTCAATCTTTCCCAGCATCAGGGTCTTTTCCAATGAGTCAGTTTTTCACATCAGGTTGCGAAAGTATTGGAGCTTCAGCTTTAGCATCAGTCCTTCCAATGAATATTAAGGACTGATATCCTTTAGGATTGACTGGTTTGATCTCCTTGTAGTGCAAGGGACACTCAAGAGTCTTCTCCAACACCATAGTTCAAAAGCATTGATTCTTTGGTACTCAGCTTTCTTATGGTTCAACTCTCAATCCATATATGATTACTGAAAAATCATAGCTCTGACTAAACAGAACTTTGTCAGCGAAGTAATTCTCTGCTTTTTAATATACTGTCTAGATGGATCATAGCTTTTCTTCAAAGAAGCAAGTGTTTTTTAATTTCATGGCTGCAGTCACCATCTGCAGTGATTTTGGAGACAAGAAAATAAAGTGTCTCACTGCCTCCATTGTCTTTCCATCTATTTACAATGAAGTGATGACACCAGACGCCATGATCTTTCTTTTTTGAATGTTGAGTTTTAAGCCAGCTTTTTCACTCCTCTTTATTTTCATCAAGAGGCTCTTTAGTTCCTCTTCATTTTCTGCCATAATGGTGGTTTCATTTGCATATCTGAGGTTATTGATACTTCTTCCTGCAATCTTGATTCCAGCTTCTGCTTCATCCAGCCCAGCATTTTGCATGATGTATTCTGCATTGAAGTTAAATAAGCAGGGTGACAATACACACTCTTGAAGTACCTTTTTCCCAATTTGGAACCAGTCTGTTGTTCCATGTCCAGTTCTAACTGTTGCTTCTTGACCTACAACAGGTTTCTGAGGAGGCACGTAAGGTGGTCTGATAATGCCATCTCTTTAAGAATTGTCTACAGTTTGTTGTGATCCACACAGTCAAAGGCTTTGGTATACTCAATAAAGTAGAAGTCGATGTTTTTTCTGGAACTCTCTTGCTTTTTTGATGATCCCACAGATATTGGCAATTTGATCTCTGGTTCCTCTGCCTTTTCTAAATCCAACTTGAACGTCTGGAAGTTCAGAGTTCATATACTGTTGAAGTCTGGCTTGGAGAATTTTGAGCATTACTTTGCTAGCATGTGAGATGAGTGCAATTGTGTGGCAGTTTGAACACCCTTTGGCATTGCCATTCTTTGGGATTGGAATGAAAGCTGACCTTTTCCAGTCCTGTGGCCCCTGCTGAGTTTTCCAAATTTGCTAGCATATTGAGTGCAGCACGTTCACCACATCATATTTTAGGTTTTGAAATAGCTCAACTGGAATTCCATCACCTCCACTAGCTTTGTTCTAGTGACGTTTCCTAAGGCTCACTTGACTTTTTACTCCAGCATAGCTGGCTCTAGGTGTGATCATACCATCATTGTTATCTGGGTCATTAAGACCTTTTTGGCATAGTTCTGTGTATTCTTGCTAGCTCTTCTTAATATTTTCTGCTTTTGTTAGGGCCATACTATTTCTGCCCAATACTGTGCCCATCTTTGCATGAAATGTTCCCTTGGTATCTCTAATTTTCTTGAAGAGCTTCTAATCTTTCCCATTCTATTGTTTTCCTCTATTTCTCTGCATTGATCACTGAGGAAACTTCCTTATTTCTCCTTGCTATTATTTGGAAATCTGCATTCAGACGGGTATATCTTTCTTTTTCTCCTTTGCCTTTAGCTTCTCTTCCTTTCTCAGCTATTTGTAAGGTAACCCTCAGACAACCATGTTCCCTTTTTGCATTTCTTTTTTTTGGGAGGATAGTCTTGATCACTTCCTCCTGTATAATGCCATGAACCTCCATCGATAGTTTTTCAGATATTCTATCAGATCTAATCCCTTGATCAGTTTCTCACTTCCATTGTTTAATCGTAAGGGATTTTATTTAGGTCACACTTGAATGGTCTTGTGGTCTTCCCTACTATCTTCAATTTACATCTGAATTTGGCAATGAGTTCATTATCTGAGCCACAGTCAGCTCCTGGTCTTGTTTTGCTGACTGTATAGAGCTTCTCCATCTTCAGCTGCAAAGAATATAATCAGTCTGATTTTGGTTTTGACCATCTGGTGATGTCCATGTGTAGAGTCATCTCTTGGGTTGTTGAAAGAGGGTGTTTGATATGACTTATAGGTTATTTAATAAATGTTTGTGAAATAAATAATGACATAAAAAAGAAGAGGGAGAAGGAGAGAAGTGAAGGAGGGAAAGAAGAAAGGAAAGAAGGGGAAGAAATATAGGGGAGACACTGGCAAAAAGAGAGAGAGAAAAGAGCGGGGGAAGAAGGAGGGCGCATGTACACTTGAACTGCAGATCTGCTCACAGTGTTAAAAGAATAGCTTCCTTAAGCACTTAGTACCTACTTAAAGTTTTTCATAGCAATTCAATATTCTGTCAAATTCCATTAAAGTGGCACTTTATTTTGTTCCACTTTCATTTGGTTTTCTTTTATCTCAATGGTGCAAATACTCTGACACATTTTATATTCTCAGCTTCTCTACTTGCATGTTTTGCTTAAGCTAGATACCCAAAAAAAGTACTGAAGAATATGTCAGGAAGGCCAACCTGAGAAACTCATTTTGAGAAGAGCACTAGGGTAGGACTGAATCAAGTTATGCCACGGGAAGTGAAAGAGTCAAATATCCCTATAAGCACAACAGATCAAGTGCTTATGATCCATCAATCTAAATGTATTGAAAACAGAAAAATGCCAGGTTGAATCTATATATATAGAAGATAGACTTTGTATAAAAGTCTGCTTCATATACAACCAAATATGTTATCCAGTTGAAAAAATTAGGCTCAACAAAACACCAGAAAATACACTGAAAGAAACAATTTGTTCAAGCAAGTGAACAGACTGGATGATATATGAGGTCCCAGATCCTTCATCTCTGACATCTGTTTTATTAGTCATTTCACTTTTTTTCTGGTAGCTCAAGAAAATGAATATAGTAATCATTCTGTCCCTTATTTTAACAACGTAATTCACAGAGGAAAACTTACAACTAAGGACTTAGAAGGAAATACACTTTCAATTTTTTTGAGGAAAAACTGTGTTTCTTCTCCAATTTTCTTCTTTTGCACTTTTATATTTTTCACAAATGATCCAAGAAAAGGACAAAGGAAGTCACTCAGATTTGCATTTTGAATGAATGAAGTAATTGGAGGCAATTTAGTTAGGATGATTAGTGAAATTACACTAAGGGATTTAGACTGCTTGCAATCTAACATACTATTTGCATATTAACATAATAGTATCTCTAAGACTTGTTTAGTTACTAAGTCCTGTCCTCCTCTTTTGTCACACTATGGACTGTAGCCCACCAGGCTCCTCTTGCCATGGAATTTCACAGGCAAGAATACTGGAGTGGGTTGCCATTTCCTTCTCCAGGGGATCCTCCCAACCAAGGGATCAAACCCACATCTCCTGCATTGCAGGTGAATTCTTTACCTCTGAGTCACCAGGACGGACCATCTCTTAGGCTAGAGCAGTATTTTTCAAACTTCAGCATATGGCAGAATCACCTGGAAGGCTTGTATAAACACAAATTCTTGGGATACACCCTTAAAATTTCTGACTGAGTGAGGCTAAGGTGGGGTCCCAAAATTTGCATTTCCAACAGTTTTCCAAGTGATGCTAATGCTGATGATTTCATTAAGATTTTGATAACCACTAAGCCAGAAGTTCCTTGAGAGCAGAAACTACATCTTATTCTATGGAAATAAAAGATTTTCTACTGAAAGAGATTCCTTAATGCTGACAGAATAGCTAGATCCATTTTCAAGAATCCTGAGCAGAATAAAGACATCATCTTTAGTCCAAAACTGAACATTACATTTTTTATCAACTTGTATTAAAATAAACATTAAAGTCAACTTTGGGTGGATAAGTAAACTACATATATTAGTATATAAAAAGTAAGAACAAGTCTACCCTATTGGCAGGGAGATGGTGCTTGGGAAGGAGTAGGTTGTGGTTTGTGAGTTAACAACTATATGATAAATCCATAGAATGAAATTTCATTTTTCACTGAATATTTATGAAGAAAGTACACTACCTTATTAAGAAGAAACATAAAGTTAAGGAAAAGGATTTAAAAATAAATTTGATAGGTAAAAGAAAAATAAGTGGGACAGTTCCAAGAAGGAAAATTGTGATAGTGAGAAAATAATAAATTAAATGTAAACTACTGGTTGGAATGCAGAACATGTTGGATTATTTAACATGAGTTGGTTAAGAAAATAACATATGCATTGTGTAGTTATCTGACCATCAGCATGCCTAAGGTTCTCACTATGAATATAATTAAATAATTAAGCAATAAATTGTTAAACCTGACCCTGTCCACATGCATTAGGCTCCAGAATTCCAGGCTCCATGCGCTTTCTTCATTGGAAGGACCGATCCAATCCTTTGGCCACCTGGTGCAAAGAGCCAACTCATTGGAAAAGACCCTGATGCTGGGAAAGATTGAGAGCAGGAGGAGAAAGGGGTGGCAGAGGATGAGACAGTTGGATGGCATCACTGACTCAATGAACGTGAGTTTGGGCAAACCTCGGGAGTTAACAAATGACAAGGAAGTCTGATATACTGCAGTCTATGGGGTTGCAAAGAGCTGGACGTGACTTAGCAACTAAACAACAAATGTGCTTGCTTATTCAATAAAAAGAAAAGTGGAAGATAACATCCTTGTAAATGTATTTAAGAAAGAGAAGCAAAGGTACATCAATTATGAAACTTTATGGTACAAAAAGTCATTGTACTAAAAATGCAAAACAAATAAAATAAAACAAAAATAGAGTCAGATACAGAGAACAAGCTGATGTTCACCAAAAAGGAGGGTGGTAGGGAGAAGAAAGAAATAAGTAACGGTAATTAAGACAAATAAGGCACAGAGATATAATGTACACATAGGTAATACAGTCAACAATATTGTAACAACTTTGTATGGTGACAGATGGTAGTGGTCTTATTGTGGTGATCATTACATAATATATAAAAATACCAAATCACTATACTGGACACCTAAAATTAATATAATGTTGTATGCTAATTATAACTCAATAAAAATAACACTATCTATAAAACACATCAAAAATAAATCACTCATACATTCGCTAACTAATTACAAAAAGGGAAGCAGGACTTGAAGAGAAATGTCTCTTTTCAGTCAGAAAGTGTCCTATGCCTGAGAAAAGTTGGGAAATGAAAGAGCTTGAGATCTGTATGAGCATAGATTTAATGGGTCTTCTTTCCCGAGATATTTGCCAATTCTGAGTGTAGTGTTCACTATAGAATAGACTATCAATAAATACAATATTTCATATGGGAATCTGATGAAATATTATAATGCTACATCCTCTAAGAAACTTCCTCTTGAAAATATTTAACCTGAATATAATCAATTATTTACAACTAATTTTTGATTTACACAAAATCCAAGGTATAGAGGAACAAACTCAATAGCATCAGAGGAAACAATCTTAGAAATCTACAAGGCACAACATTATAAAAGACATCTGGCAGAATTTTGTGAAAAGCCCAAAATAGTCATGGTGCTGTGTGCTAAGTCACTTCAGTAGTGTCCAGCTCTTTGTGACCTCATGGAGAGTAGCCCTCCAGGTTCCTCTGTCCATGGGATTCTCCAGGCAAGAATACTGGAGTGGGTTACCATTCCCTTCTCAAGAGGATCTTCCTCACCCAGGGATCAAACCCAGGTCTCCTGCATTGCAGGCAGATTCTCTACTGTCTGAACTACCACAGAAAGTCATTAAAAGAAATAAAATGAAAAGAAACAAGAAAAATAATTAAATATAGCATGATATCCTCAATTTGATCTCATCTTATCCTTAATTTGATCTTATCCAGAGGTTTTGCATGAAATGGAATATGTGGTATTAGATGGTATTATTGGTAGGGGTAATAAAGGTATTGGGTAGCATTTACTTAGTTTCCACCAAAATGTGAGTGTATCCCTGGCTCTCTATTTTCTTCCATCAATTTGTATATTCCTATACCAGTTCTATTTTTTAAATACTGTTTTAAGTATTATAATTATCAGAGTGACAAAAATCTAAAAACCCAGAAGTGGCAAATGAATTGGAAGATCTCATAAAGTACTGGCAGGAATATAGATTGATACAATCACTTTAACGAACAATTTGATATTAGCATGTATGAGACTGTTCCTTTTTATAGCTGAGGAAAGTATTTATTCTGTAGTATAAATATGCCACAGTGTGTTAATGGATTTACTTTTGGATGTTTATTTGGCTCATTTCCAACTTTTAGCTATTATGAATAAATTAACTCTGAGAAAATACATACATACATACATAAAGGTATTTGGTGATATTTAGCATAAAGTTTTATTTATTAGTAATATCTTACTGAAGTACATAGAGATGAAAACCATGATTTTTAAAATTTACTATAAAATCACTTCTGCAAAAAAAATTGATGAAGCAGACACGCCAAATATTAACAGTTGCTAAATCAAGCAATGAGTGTATTGGTATTCATTATATAATTCTCTTTTTCTCAATGTTTGAAACTTTTATAATAAAAGGTAAAGAAATAATTATTGGTCAAGTGGGAAGTGTTTTTTTCTAACCATAATCAATTCATGAACTGACATATACATCCAAACAGAAGTCTCAACAATCCTGGTGTAGGGAACTATAAACACTTTCTCCAAATCATATCACCTTGATACATTAATTTCATTTTTCAGATTCATTCTAAGATGGTATTTTGTGCAGCCATTATCCTCCATCTCAATAAAGTCTTACAAGAAAGAATAAAGTGAAAAAGGAAGTAACAAAGAAATGAGGATAAGAAGAGAAGAAAGGAGGAAGGAATAGAGTGAGGAAGGAAGGGAGGAAGGAAAGAATATTTGATTGGATGTAGCTAAAATTTCTCATCGTTAAAATCTCTTCATGGGGAATGCATTTTTGAATTGCCCATCTAAGAGACATGAATATGTATCTGTTGGATTCTGTAGTCCCCTGTGTATTAAGGGTTGGCTGACAAGTTGTTAACTCCCATTCTTGCAAGCTCATGAATAGCTGCCTAGGTAACTGTGGGTGTTACAGCTTTTGCAATATGGGGGTCCAGAAAATGTGAGGCAGAAATCAAGACAGATCCCAGTTCAGTGAGTGTAATGAAACTGACCTGAACCTGGAAATTGAGATCACTAATGGAACAACAGAGCAGAACCCATAAAGAGAATAGAGGTATTGAGTCATCTTTCCAGTTGTGGCGAAGAACTGAAGAAAGGGGGACAGATCCTAAAATAAATCAGGTACACCATTAACAAGTAGGACAAATGGTCTTTGGGGAAAGGTGAATAAATAGGACCAGGTGAACTGAACATATGCAAATTTCCTGGAAAGAAGATGAATGAAGCTCTTTCTCATGGCATTCTCACTACTTCTTGTTCTTGTGAGGGTGTCTCTCTTCTTCAGCCTTCTAATAAAAGATCTTCATTCTGATTCTCCTATTCCTGTGGCACCAAAGGGTGAGGCTTTATAAAGAAAAGATATTCTATCTGACAAGGCCATTAACTGATGCACACAGAGTTTTAGTAGTGAGGGTTCTAGATTCGCTGATATTGCATATTTCCTTTGTGAATTGTCATCAGAAGAGCATGTCATCTCAGCCCTTCTAACTGGTGTGTGTGCATGTGTTAGTCACTCAGTAGTGTCTGACTCTAGGCGACCCCATGGACTGTAGCCTTCCAGGCTCCTCTGTCCATGGAATTCTCCAGGCAAGAATACTAAAGTGGATTGCCATTCCCGTCTCCAGAAGATCTTTCCATCCCAGGGATCGGACCGGGGTCTCCTGCATTGCAGGCAGATTCTTTATCATCTGAGCCACCAGGGAAGCCCTTTTAACTGGTCTCTTCTATCATTTTGTGTTCTCTTTGTTGGCATCCAAGACTTCAGATCCATTATCCCTCATTTAATTTCATACTGTGGGCCCAAGGGCTCCTGCTAATCCTGTTATTTTGCTTGCCCGTCATGAATGGTGTTGTTCCTAAGCCTTTGCTCTTTGGAGCCAGATGTCCAGGGACAGAAATAAGACTCCTTTGAATTTGCTTATACTATCTTAATTCATGATAGCAACACCTTCTAATTGCAATCTGAATAGGTTAACAACCGAGGTGCATCAACCATTTTGGCAGTCATGGCCTAAAGTACTTCCTAAGAAAAATATGTCAAAGAGTTTCATTCCCCCATTTACATTCCTGAAAAATATTTCCAACTAATAGACAAATCGAATCATGTTTGATTTGCTTTTTTACATCCCTCCCCTTCAAATCTTTACTTCAAGGTTAAAAAGTATTTCTATAATTTGGAAAAAACAGAATAGGATGTATAAACTCCCAATAAGTTGCTGATGAAATCATGTCCCCCACACCCTATATGCATTTTATTCAGCAAATAAAAAGTGAATTTGTAAATTGAGTTCACTGAAGCTTAAACCAGATTTAAACTTGAAAAGCTCATACCATTTGGTTTTGCTTATAAATAGTGCCTGACACTTCCCAAATTCAATTAGCTTCAATTCTTGCAAAGTCATATTCTAAGCAAAACTTGAGTCTATAAGCCTATTTTAAAATGGCCTCAGTATATTTTAGTGTGTGAGGTTTTAATTTTGCTTTGTGTTTTAAATTGTTATTGCATTTAAGGGAGTAGATTAGTTCATTTTTTAAAATCACAAATATAGCATTATTGGAAATTTGGGAGACTGGAGATTTTTATTTGATCCTTTTCAGATTTTGCACTTTTTAATGACTTCATTTCAGTGCTGAAATCAGGGAAACTATGGTTAACTTTTTCTTGCCTTATACAAGCTAGAAGTGTCTGGTCAAGTAGGCCTTACTTGTTATCTGACAACTGCTTTTATGGAGAGATGGTCTCATTTATTTTTTTTTCCTCTTAAAGACTCACAACAGGTGTTTAGAATAAATATAGTAAGCAAACGTCATATCAACTAAAATCCAGGTCAAGAGCTATTCCTTGTTTGTGAAATGTTACTTTTTAAATATCTTTTTCCAAAATAAATCTTGGTCTCTATGAGAGATACTGATTATAAGAAAAATAAAAAGGAAAGCAAAAAAAAAAGAAAAGAACTAAAAATCTTCTATCTTTTGTATAGCTGTACAGTAGAACATAAGATAGGTGTAGAGTAGAACATTTAGAAAAGAGAGATAGGCATGAAAATAAAATAGGCAAAAAATTCTATAATGTCAAAACTCAAAGATAACTTCTGTTAATGATTTTATATTCTCAGTAATTATTTCTTATTTATGCAAATGAGATTTAAAAATATGAAAATTACTTAAAATGTGCCCAGCAGTGATAGTGGTTGTCATTGCTGTTATGGCTATACTTGGTCCACTCCATATTGGGTTAGTCATTCATATATTCATTCAGCACAGATCTTTTCAGTATCCACTATGCTTCTACTATTCTTGGAAAGGGGAAAAAGCAGTAGAGAAGGCAGGAAAAGCTATCTTTCTGGTGTTTATGTTCCAGTGGAAGGAGGCATATTAGGGTGTGTGTGTGTGTGTGTGTGTGTGTGTGTGTGTGTGTGTGTGGTATGGGTGTGTAGCTGACAGACCATTAGATAAGTGCTACATGCTATGAAGAGATAAGTGCTATGAAGCAGTTCGAGAGAATATAGAAGCAATAATAGATGATAGGGAGGGGTTGCAATTGGAAATTAGTTGGTCAGGGAAGCCTTGCTATCAAAGCTATTTTGAAAAGACTTCAAGAAGGTAAGGGAGAAAAATTACACAGAAATTTAGGGGCAGAGTATACAGGAAGTGAGTGCCACTCATGTTTGGAAGAAAGTCAGTGGCAGGAACAGCATAGGTAAGGAAGAAAAGTATAGGAGATGGGGTGGAGTGTAATAAGGTAGGGTTTTAAAGGCCACTAAAGCATTTGGATTTTGACGATGGTATTAAATGGTTTGCCATTCCAGAGTTTTGAGCAGAAGAGTGGCATGCTCTGGTTTAAAATGTCCAGTGACCATCTTGAATACTGTGTTGAGAACAGAATGAATATGTGGGACATGGTGAGGAAGGTTGCAGAAGAAACAAGGGAATGAGTAAGGAAGCTGTTACAATAATCCAGGTGAGAGAAATGATGGGCTGAACCAGGGTGATGACAGCACAGATAGTAGAAACGCATTAGGACATATATCAGAAAAAGTGTAATCAAGAATGACTCCAAGGCTTTGGGAGGAAGAAATTGCCACTGATGTCAAGTTTAAAGTGAAATTCAGTTTATTTGACTCTTTGTGACCCCGTGGAATATAGAGTCCATGGAATTCTCCAGGCCAGAATACTACAATGGGTAGCCTTTCCCTTCTCCAGGGGATCTTCCCAACCCAAAGATCAAACCCAGGTGTCCCGTATTGCAGGCAGGTTCTTTACCAGCTAAGGGGTCTATTATACACCTAGATGTAAATACTTAATAGGAAGTTAAATGGGCGAGTTTGGAGTTCAGTGGAGTCTTCAGAGTAGAGATGTACAACTGATAAGAATTAAATGAAAATCAACTGGGTGAATATAGTAGAGAAAAAAAAGGACTAAGGGCTGATCACTAGCAAACTACAATCTGGAGATTGTATATGTGAGGAAAAATCTTCAAAGAAGACAAAAAAAAAAAAAAAATCAGTGAATGAGTTAAGAGTGAAACTATAGTTGGTGACCTAGAAGCCAAGAGAATGCAGTGCTCCATATAGAAAGTACTAATGAATTGTTTTAATGCCACAAAAAGGTCAAGTAAAGTGAGACCTGATGTTAGGCAACTGGATTTAGCAATCTTGTGGTCACTGATAGGGTGACCATATGTCAAAGCTGCCTGAGGCAGTCTCCCTTTATGCCTCAGTATAATAATCATTCCTGCTCCCTTTCACCCTCAAAGATGTCCAGACTTGGATACATGTGATGTGGTCAACCAAGCTACTGACAGCCTTATAAAAGTTGTTTTAAGGAATGGTGTGGCAAAAATATAATTAGAATGGTATCAAATAATAACAGAAAGTAGGAATTAGAAAAATGGGGCAGACTTCCTTTAGAAGGGTTTTGCTATCAAGTAGAGCAGAGAAACTGGCTGGTGGCTGGAAGGGACTGTGAGATCAATAGAGGATTATTTCACAGATGGTAGAAGTGATAGCATTTTTTGCTAAGCTGATAGGAATGATCTGGTAGAGACGGGGAAAGTACAGTGAAGAAAAGAAAGGAGAAAATGCTGGAGTAACAGGTAAGAGGGGCTGTATCTGGTGCACAAGTGGAGTGGTTGGCCTCAAATAGGAACACAGAACATTAACCCATATCATCAAGAAGAAAATCAAAATATACAGATGCCAGTAGGCAGAGATGATGTGGTGGACACTAGTCAAAGATCTATTCTGGTTAAGCTTTTTTCAACTTTCTCTTCTTGAGCCATGGGTGAGCCTGAGCAAGGTATGGTAAATGCTTGAGAAGACAGGATATAAACATGAAGCTGCCAATCCAGGATAGCAGAGAGACACTGACTAGGGAAATCTGGAAAGGATACTACACAGTAATAAAATTCTTTTAAGACCATGATTTAAAATAAAACCATATTAGCATTGTTTTGTAGGTTTTGCTTTTGTACAATGTTGCAGTTGGATTTAACAAGAATAGGATACCTGCTAAACAGATACAATGAAAGGGAAGTGGGAAAGTTGCAGGCAGGAAAGTGATTATAATGAAGAGTTACAGATTTTAAGCCATGCAAGCAAAGAACTCAATGGATAAACTGCAACTGTATTTCGTGTGGTCACAAATTTGATGAAATGAGGAAAAAAATAAATGAGCTTAAAAAATTAGAGCTATCAGGCAGAGAGTAAGGTGATTAAAATTAACAATATCAAAAGCTGTATCACAGGTTATGTACTGTCTAGACTATGACCATAAGAAAGGAGGAGCACTGGAGTGAACCAGGAGATAAAATCTTCAAAGTCTGAGATACTGTGACCAGAGGGTTGGTAGATGATTGAGGTGTTCTTGGATTGTATGGTCTGGTGATATGCTATTCAAAACTGAAGGTTTTTTGCAAGAAAAGAGGGAAGATAGTCTGAAAATGGTATTGAGGAACAAGAAGGATATATGTTCTAATTAAGGTCCAAGAGGATGACGGATGTGGGAGGAAAAGAAAGAACCACTGCGTGAGAGGACATCAGGGGAAGAGTTAACTTAGGAAAAGATGGCTTTTTTATTAGAACAAGAAGAGAGGAAAACATTGAGATCACAGAGGAGTTGGCTAACGATTGATGTTTGCTCTTAATGTGCACAGTAGAAGAACTGAAAGAACTGAAAAAAAAGGAGGGAGGGAGATGAAGATCAGAAAAAAAGGACGTTCAGAGCTTTAAACAGATTAGAACGCAGAATACAATGAAATACCTAGAAATTTTGAGTATCTTGCAACCATTGACATAAAGAAGAACTGTATAAAAAAGATCTTAATGACCTGGATAACCATGATGGCGTGGTCACTCACCCAAAGCCAGACATTCTGGAGTGTGAAATCAAATGGGCCTTAGGAAGCACTGCTCCTGATATAGTGGAGGTGATGGAATTCCAGCTGAGCTATTTAACTCTTAAACGATGATGCTATTAAAGTGCTATATTCACTATGTCAGCAAATTTGGAAAACCCAGCAGTGGCCACAAGACTGGAAAAGGTCAGTCTTCGGTCCAATTCCCAAGAAGGGCAGTACTAAAGAATGCTCAAACTACCAGACAGTTACACTCATCTCATCTCCTAGTAAGGTTATGCTCAAAATTCTTCAAGTTAGATTTCAGCAGTTATGTGAGTTGAGAATTTCTAGCCATTCAAGTTGGGTTTAGAAAAGACAGAGGAACTAGAGATCAAATTACCAACATTTGCTGGATCATAAAAAAAGCAAGAGAATTTCAGAAAAAACATCTACCTCTGTTTCATTGACTACACTAAAGCCCTTGACTGTGTGGATCATAACAAACTGTGGACAACTCTTAAAGAGGTGGGAATACCAGACCATCTTACCTGTCTCCTGAGAAACCTGTATACAGGTCAAGAATAAACAGTTAGAACCCTGTATGGAACAACTGGCCAGTTCAGGATTGAGAAAGGAGTATGACAAAGCTATTTATTGTCACTCTGTTTATTTAACTTATACGCAGAGCACATCATGCAAAATGAGAACTGGATGAGTTACAAGTTGGAATCAAGATCGCTGGGAGAAATAACAGCAACCTCAGATATGCAGGCTTTAACGGTGTGGATCACAACAAATTGCAGAAAATTCTTAAAGAGATGGGAGTACCAGAACACCCAACCTGCCCCCTGAGAAATCTGTATGCAGGTCAAAAAGCAACAGTTAGAACTGGATATGGAACAACAGACTGGTTCCAAATCAGGAAAGGAGTACGTCAAGGCTGTATGTTGTCACCCTGCTTATTTAACTTATATGCAGAGTACATCATGCGAAATGCCTGGCTGGATGAAGGACAAGTTGGAATCAAGATTGCCAGGAGAAACATCAATAACCCCAAATATGCAGATGGCACCACCATTATGGCAGAAAGTGAAGAAGAACTAAAGAGCCTCTTGATGAAAATGAAAGAGGAGAGTGAAAAAATTGGCTTAAAACTCAACATTCAGAAAACTAAGATCATGGCATCCAGCCCCATCACCTCATAGCAAATAGTTGGGGAAACAATGACAGACATTATATTTTTGGGCTCCAAAATCACTGTAGATGGTGACTGTAGTCATGAAATTAAAAGACACTTGCTCCTTGGAAGAAAAGTTATGATGAACCTAGACAGCATATTGAAAAGCAGAGACATTACTTTTCAACAAAGGTCCATCTAGTCAAGGCTATAGTTTTTCCAGTAGTCATGTATGGATGCGAGAGTTGGACTGTAAAGAAAGTTGAGCACTGAAGAATTGATGCTTTTCAACTGTGGTGTTGGAAAAGACTCTTGAGAGTCCTTGGACTGCAAGGAGATCCAACCTGTCAATCCTAAAAGATCAGTTCTGAATACTCATTAGAAAGACTGATGCTGAAGTTCCAATACTTTGGCCACCTGATGCGAAGAACTGACTCATTGGAAAAGACCCTGATGCTGGGAAAGATTGAAGGCAGGAGGAGATGGAGATGACAGAGGATGAGATGGTTGAATGGCATCACCAACTCAATGGACATGAGTTTGAGCAAGCTCTGGGAGTCAGTGATGGACAGGGAAGACTGGTGTGCTGCAGTGCATGGGGTCACAGAGTCAGGCATGACTAAGCGACTGAACTGACTGACCACTTTAATGGCAGAAAGCAAAGAGGAACTAAAGAGCCTCTTAATGAGGGTGAAAGAGGATAGTGAAAAAAGCAGCTTAAATCTCAATACTAAAAAAACTAGGATCATGGCATCTAGTCCCATAACTTCATGGTAAATAGAAGAGGAAAATTTGGAAGCAATGACAGATTTCCTCTCCTTGGTCTCTAAAATCACTGCAGATCATAACTGCAGCTGGGAAATTAGAAGACAATTGCTTTTTGGCAGGAAAGCAACTACAAACCTATACAGTGTATTAAAAATAAAAGACATCAATTTGCTGACAACCATTTGTATAGTCAAGGCTATGGTCTTTCCAGTAGTCATGTACAGATGTGACAATTGGACCATAAAGAGGGCAGAGTACCAAAGAATTGATGCTTTTGAAATGTGCTGGAGAAGAGTTGAGAGTCCCTTGGACAGAAAGGGGATCAAACCAGTCAGTCCTAAAGGAAATCAACCCTAAATACTCACTGGAAGGACTGTTGGTGAAGCTGAAGTTCCAATATTTTGGCCATGTGATCCTAACAATCAACTCACTGGACAAGCCCATGATGCTGGAAAGATTGTGGGCAGGAGCAGAAGGATATGACAGAGGATGAGACGGTTGGATGGTATCACCAATTCAATGTACATGAAGTTGGGCAAACTCTGGAAGGTAAGAGACAGGGAAGCCTAGCATGCCACAGTCCATGGGGTCACAGAGTCGGACATGGCTTGGTGACTGAACAACATGGACATATTATTTCTTTGGTTTTATTTTCCTATTTTTTAATATAATTTTTATACAACTAGAATAGACAAGTGGAATCATGGAAGAAATAATTAAAGATGTCCCTAGGAATTAAACTTTTGGAGTAAGAGGCTAAACATGCTGTTTCTCAACAGAAAACATGCAGGAAGTTTTGACCAGTATCCCTGGACTTCCTTGGTAGCTCAGCTGGTAAAGAATCTGCCTGCAATGCAGGAGACCCTGGTTCAATTCCTAGGTTGGGAAGATCTTCTGGAGAAGGGATAGGCTACCCACTCCAGTATTTGGCTTCCCTGGAGGCTCAGCTGGTAAAGAATCTGTCTGCAATGCAGAAGACCTATGTTCGATCCTTGGGTTGGGAAGATCCCCTGGAAAAGGCAATGGCTACCCATTCCAGTATTCTGGCCTGGAGAAGTCCATGGACTGTATTGTGCATGGGGTGGCAAAGAGTCAGACAGTACTGACCGACTTTCACTTTCACTTTCCATATTAGAACAGACTTTATTTAAGAGGCCTTAAAGTTACTTATTTGACTGGACTTTCAATTTACAGCTCATAAAAAACAAGGATAAATGAATCTAACTGCCTTTTATGATTGTTGTGATGATGTAAAGTATATAGCAAATGTTAACTATTATTTTTATCACTATTTTAGCAGGACCAAATACATGTCCCTGGGATGACTAGAAAAACTATTAAAAAGGAGAAGAACATTCAAAGTTACTTTATTATTTTAAATATTCAATTTTTTGAATTTGTTCTATTAAAAAGTCTTGACAAAAATGCATGGCCTTGTTAGACAAAAGCTTAATTGGCTAAGGAATCAGGGTGCTCTCAAAACAATACCTTCAGAAAGAAGCTCAGCTAAGATATCAATTGTATTAACTCATAGAACAAGTTGCTTCTAGGATTATCCAAGCATATTTCTGGTACAAGTCAGTGTAAATTATAAAGGAAATAATTTCTCCTCTGCCCTCCATTAAAAGTATGCTGGGGATGTGCCCCAGAAAATGGCTGTCATACATCATAGCTGGCTGTAATCTAAGTTATATCTAAGGTAAGTGGTTCTGAAAGGAGATAAAATTAAAATTCATAAAGCTTTTCACAAAAGGCATCAAGTTGGTAATTGCAGTTATTAGTTCATATCCAAAAATTTTATGTGGACTTTTGTAACTCTATTCTAGCTACATAGTTGAAAGTACAATAGCCCTCATTTCCATATTGTAGCTTTTGATTCCATTGTTTCATGTTTATGCAGACTTGAGAAGTAAATACTTTCGGTCAACACATGGACAAGATGCACTCAGATAATGATGAAATGTCAGCCATCTCATCACTATGATCAATATAAATTGGAACCTATGAAAAAATCACTGTGCTTGATTAAATATTGGCATTAATATTTTAGTGATAGAAATTTCAAAATGTCCTTTCTCTCCTTGAGTTCATTAAGCCCTCAGAGAAGCTTTACAGACTCATTATCTCATCCCATGTTGGGATCTTCATCTGTGAATCTTGAAGAGTAAAAATGAGATTTAATGACTTTTGAGGTCATGGTACTTTTCACACCTACAGTATTATACAAAAGATCTACTTCATTGACTTTATTTTGACCTGCTATTTGACCCTGAACTTGCAAAATTTAAATGCCAGAGTCTTTTCTTTTTTAATTGAAGTATGATACAAATAAAAAAACTGCACTGATCATTAAGAGATAGTTCAATGTATTATCACAATTAAGCATATCTGTGAAAGCCTACCCAGTTCCAGAAATAGAATGTACCAACACCTCAGAACATCATTTCTCTAAACATAAAAGAATCCTTTTTTTTCTTCTTCTCTTTCTCCTCATTTTTATTTTTAATTTATTTTTATAAATATAAAGGTTACATTTACAGTTATTACAAAATATTGGCTAAATTCACCATGTTGTACAGTACATCCTTGTAGAATATCTTACACACAATAGTTCTTACCTCCCACTCCCTGACCCCAATATTCTTCCTCCCCTCATTTGTGAATGATATGACTGGTAAGGGATTAATATCACTTCCATTATTTTTAATATAAATTAAACTACAACCTTCATATCCACTGAATCTGTATACATACTCATACACCCCAGAGAAAAACATCTTGAAATCTTTGAATTAGAGGAACTAATTATTTATATTTTCCATAAAGTTCTAAACCCTAGCCTAAAGTATTATTCAATTGATTTAATCGTTTAGGATGTATAAAATTCTCCATCACTGGGATTCATTCAAATAGATTTATCTCTACATTATTAAGCAGTGTTTCCTTGAGTTTATAACTGTCTATAACTTCCAGTAAATAATCCTAATATAATATTTTATAACAACACAATCACTTAATTTACATTTCGAAAGCAGATTTTTAAACTTTTTTTTTTTTTTTTTTGAGTTTTAATTTCAAAACACTAGTTCTTAGGTGATTGGAGAAGGCAATGGCAACCCACTCCAGTGTTCTTGCCTGGAGAATCCCAGGGACGGGGGAGCCTGGTGGGCTGCCGTCTATGGGGCTGCACAGAGTCGGACACGGCTGAAGCAACTTAGCAGCAGCAGTAGCAGTTCTTAGATGAGGGTCAGTCAAGTTCTTTGAAAGATCATGGGTGGAGTTTGTTTTCCTCCCACCTGAATGCTGATTTGCCTCATTTACCTTCTCAAATATATTACTTCATGAATACTTAATCTTAAATACAAAAATATTTGATATTATACATTAATTTTTAAGTCCCCAATTAATGAGTGATAATTTTAGTTAAAGTTCATCTGTCTTCAACATAGGTTCACAGAAGTAAGAGTTTGTTCATGTGATTAAAAACTGTATTTGACTTATGCAAATAACTTTTTAATTATTTTTTAAATTTAAGACATTTCTAAGTGAAAAAGTTTTCAGATGCATCAAAAACTCCACTCCTTATCATTTTCCCCTTTCTACTAATTGGTAACCCTACCCCTAACGTTCTCTAAATTATCCCTATGTATTTCTATGTTTTTTTTTCAATAGATGTTTATACTCATCAGTAAGATACTGACTATATCATACTATATGTATCCTTTTACAACTTGATTTTTTATTTAGTATATATTTGGCAATTATTTTATGTGACAAATTTATTTTTGTATCTTTGTATTTAATTTGTATTTTAGTAAATAAATCATAGTTCCTCCATTCCCTTTTTAGGAAATGAAGTTTTTTCATTTCTTTGTTGATATAATAGTGCTCTAAAGACCATCTTTATATCCATTTCCTTGTACATATGAAAGTTTATGTGGGGCAGAATTCAAAAGTGCTGTCTCTAACTTTATTCAGAATTCCAAATTATTTTCCAGAGTAGTTACATTAATTTTACTTAAAATAACAATATGCAACAATTCTCCTTTCTTAAAACCTTATCAGTAGTTAGAATTTTCTAATATTGTGTTATCAACTTGAGGACTGAGAAATCTATAGTTCCAAAGCGCTGAACAGAGTAGTCAAGAAACTTGAAGGTCCAAAAAAAAAAAAAAGAAAGAAAACTTCTGCATGCCTTGGGCTTCCCTGGTTCAGATGGTAAAGAATCAGCCTGCAATGCAGGAAACCTGGGTTTAATCCCTGGGTTGGGAAGATTCCCTGGAGAAGGGAATGGCACTAGTATTCTTGCCAAGAGAATTTCATGGACAGAGGATCCTGGCAGGCTACTGTCCAGAGGGTCGCAAAGAGTTGGACATGATTTAAGCAACTTACCACAACACATATTGTCTCTTATAAAGAGAGTCACAAATATCGGATGACAGTCATCCGTATTTGGGCCCCAACTTAATTATTTACTGAATATTTGAGTCTTTTTCCACCTTTTATCCCTTCCTTTAGGGGTTTCCCTGGTGGCTCAGAGGATAAAGCGTCTGCCTGCAATGCAGGAGACCCAGGTTCGATCCCTCAGTTGGGAAGATCCCCTGGAGAAGGAAATAGCAACCCACTCCAGTATTTTTGCCTGGAGAATCCCATGGACAGAGGAGCCTGGCAGGCTACAGTCCACGGGGTTGCAAAGAGTCGGATAGGACTGAGTAACTTCACTTTCACTTTCTTTCTTTTTTTTTTTTTTAATTTTTTTAAATTTTATTTTATTTTTTAACTTTACAATATTGTATTGGTTTTGCCATATATCAAAATGAATCCGCCACAGGTATACATGTGTTCCCCATCCTGAACCCTCCTCCCTCCTCCCTCCTCCCTCCTGCCTCCCCATACCATCCCTCTGAGTCATCCCATTGCACCAGCCCCAAGCATCCAGTATCGCGCATTGAACCTGGACTGGCGACTCGTTTCATATACGATATTATACATATTTCAATGCCATTCTCCCAAATCATCCCACCCTCTCCCTCTCCCACAGAGTCCAAAAGACTGTTCTATACATCAATGTCTCTTTTGCTGTCTCCTATACAGGGTTATTGTTACCATCTTTCTAAATTCCATATATATGCGTTAGTATACTGTATTGGTGTTTTTCTTTCTGGCTTACTTCACTCTGTATAATAGGCTCCAGTTCCATCCACCTCATTAGAACTGATTCAAATGTATTCTTTTTAATGGCTGAGTAATACTCCATTGTGTATATGTACCACAGCTTTCTTATCCATTCATCTGACGATGGACATCTAGGTTGCTTCCATGTCCTGGCTAATATAAACAGTGCTGCAATGAACATTGGGGTACACGTGTCTCTTTCCCTTCTGATTTCCTCAGTGTGTATGCCCAGCAGTGCGATTGCTGGATCATAAGGCAGTTCTATTTCCAGTTTTTTAAGGAATCTCCAGACTGTTCTCCATAGTGGCTGTACTAGTTTGCATTCCCATCAACAGTGTAAGAGGGTTCCCTTTTCTCCACACCCTCTCCAGCATTTATTGCTTGTAGACTTTTGGATGGCAGCCATTCTGACTGGCATGAAATGGTACCTCATAGTGGTTTTGATTTGCATTTCTCTGATAATGAGTGATGTGGAGCATCTTTTCATGTGTTTGTTAGCCATCTGTATGTCTTCTTTGGAGAAATGTCTATTTAGTTCTTTGGCCCATTTTTTGATTGGGTCATTTATTTTTCTGGAATTGAGCTGTAGGAGTTGCTTGTATATTTTTGAGATTAGTTGTTTGTCAGTTGCTTCATTTGCTATTATTTTCTCCCATTCTGAAGGCTGTCTTTTCACCTTGCTTATAGTTTCCTTTGTTGTGCAGAAGCTTTTAAGTTTAATTAGGTCCCATTTGTTTATTTTTGCTTTATTTTCCAATATTCTGGGAGGTGGGTCATAGAGGATCCTGCTGTGATGTATGTCGGAGATTGTTTTGCCTATGTTCTCCTCTAGGAGTTTTATAGTATCTGGTCTTACGTTTAGATCTTTAATCCATTTTGAGTTTATTTTTGTGTATGGTGTTAGAAAGTGGTCTAGTGTTTGACCAGTTTCCCAGCACCACTTGTTAAAGAGATTGTCTTTAATCCATTGTATATTCTTGCCTCCTTTGTCAAAGATAAGGTGTCCATTTCTTTCTTTAGGTACTGTGACAAAGATATCCAACCTCTTACCTAATTATTTCACCTATATGCTGCATCCCAATTATTTCCTTCTTTTTTCCTCAAGGACTTCCTATCATGATTCATATGTCCTCTTCCTAGTTCTTTTCCTTTCTCCTCTTTCAAGGGTCGTTTCATCAGCATTTCATGTAGGCTCAAAACTTTTCTTTATTACTACTCCATGTTTCCCACCATTGCCCTAACACCCTTCACCTTTACTGCTGAGTTCTTTAAGAGTAGACTCCTCTTTAACATCCATTCACTGCTGGCTCATCTGCTTACTGATGTGTGCCAGCAGACTCCAGAGTAAAGGGTTTCTCCAGGCCTTTTCTTGATTAGATTCTACTTGATACACTTCCATTCCTATTTCACTAAAATTTATGTAGCATTTGACACTACTGCTTTACCACTCTATTAAATAAATTATCATCTACTAGTTTACTTCTGATAATACATTAAATAGTTTATTTTAGAAAGTTTCATACAGAAAGTTGTTTTATGATCACCTTTAATACAACCATGCAGAAGTGCCTACATTTAGTGTGTGTATGCAAGACTCTTTTTATGCTTTCAGCTTTGTTTACTGTAATTATCCATAATACATAATGATGTGCACTGCTTTTTCACTCAATATTTTGAAATTTTTATTAAGTCAAATTTGAATTTTTACTTTAAAAGGTAACATTGCTTAATGTTATGTCAGCATGTATAATAACAACTCTTGTTTTTCCAACATAATTATCTTACTAATTGTAAATACTACTATAATTAATATACATATTAAGTAAATCCTTGTGAACATCCCTCATTATTAATAGGACTCATATCTGGCAATAAAATAATGAGGTAAAGGTTTTCAAAACATTTAATCATTTTTAATTTCACTATGTAAATTTTAGAAAATATAAAAATATACAAAGATTTTTTTAAATATATCTAGTTGAAAGATCTTTTTGAATGCACATATCATTTATAAAGATATTCAAATTACTTCCATACATGCTAATTTCATTGCAAATATTTTGTGTAAAGAATGAAAAAATATTGATAATTTCATACCATAGTAAATATTCTGCAAGATAACATTTTTTTAACTTAGCAAGTACTTTTCTCTCATACATTCACTATTAGACTAGTCCTGCTCCAATCATAGAATGCTTTACTAGTATGTTTTAAATTTTGGCATTGTATTTCCTATTAAAACCCTTTTTCAAAATATTAGCTATTCTAATAGGTGAAGTATGTAAACATCAAGTGAAAAGTGAGGTGGCTCAGTCATGTCCGACTCTTCGTGACCCCATGGACTAGAAGTCCATGGAATACTCCAGGCCAGAATACTGGAGTGGGTAGTCTTTCCCTTCTCCAGTAAATAAAGCAATAGAGCAAAATTATTTTTTTTGTTTTTAATTTAACTTACCAAAATGATTTCAAATTCAATGGAAAATGATTTATGGCCTTATGATACTAAGTATTAAAATTTGATAAATACTTCATTTCTTTTTAATTCAACAATTTTCAGTTTTTGACATATTTATTCAGCAATACATGAACTGTAAAATTCCAGATGTTCAAGCTTGTTTTAGAAAAGGCAGAAGAACCAGAGATCAAATTGCCAACATCTGCTGGATCATCAAAAAAGCAAGAGAGTTCCAGAAAAACACCTGCTGCTGCTGCTAAGTCACATCAGTCGTGTCCGACTCTGTGCAATCCCATAGACGGTAGCCCACCAGGCTCCCCCGTCCCTGGGATTCTCCAGGCAAGAACACTGGAGTGGGTTCCCATTTCCTTCTCCAATGCATGAAAGTGAAAAGTGAAAGTGAAGTCTCTCAGTCGTGTCCGACTCTCAGCAATCCCATGGACTGCAGCCTACCAGGCTCTTCCGTCCATGGGATTTTCCAGGCAAGAGTACTGGAGTGGGGTGCCATTGCCTTCCCCTAGAAAAACACCTATTTGTGCTTTATTGACTATGCCAAAGCCTTTGTGTGGATCACAATAAACTGTGGAAAATTCTGAAAGAGATGGGAATACCAGACCACCTGACTTGCCTCTTGAGAAACCTATATGCAGGTCAGGAAGCAACAGGTAGACCTGGACATGGAACAACAGACTGGTTCCAAATAGGAAAAGGAGTACGTCAAGGCTGTATGTTGTCACCCTGCTTATTTAACTTATATGCAGAGTACATCAGGAGAAACTCTGGGCTAGAAGAAGCACAAGCTGGAATCAAGATTGCCAGGAGAAATATCCGTAACCTCATGCAGATGACACCACCCTTATGGAAGAAAGTGAAGAGGAACTAAAGAGCCTCTTGATGAAAGTGAAAGTGAAGAGTGAAAAAGTTGGCTTAAAGCTCAACATTCAGAAAATGAAGATCATAGCATCCGGTCCCATCACTTCATGGGAAATAGATGAGGAAACAGAGGAAACAGTGTCAGACTTTATTTTTTGGGGCTCCAAAATCACTGCAGGTGGTGACTGCAACCATGAAATTAAAAGACGATTACGCCTTGGAAGCAAAGTTATGACCAACCTAGATAGCATATTGAAAAGCAGAGACATTACTTTGCCAACAAAGGTCTGTCTATTCAAGGCTATGGTTTTTCCAGTAGTCATGTATGGATGTGAGATTTGAACTATAAAGAAAACTGAGCACCAAAGAACTGATGCTTTTGAGCTGTGGTGTTGGAGAAGACTCTTGAGAGTCCCTTGGACTGCAAGGAGATCCAACCAGTCCATTCTAAAGGAGATCAGTCCTGGGTGTTCATTGGTAGGACTGATGTTGAAGCTGAAACTTCAATACTTTGGCCATCAGATTTGAAGAGGTGACTGATTTGAAAAGACCCTGATGCTGGGAAAGATTGATGGCAGGAGGAGAAGGGGATGACAGAGGATGAGTTGGTTGGATGGCATCACTAACTCAATGGACATGGGTTTGGGTGGACTCTGGGAGTTGGTGATGGGCAGGGAGACCTGGCGTGCTGCAGTTCATGGGGTCGCAAAGAGTCGGACACGACTGAGTGACTGAACTGAACTGAATTGATTTTGGTATCATTTATCTCTTTTGAAATGCAAATAATTTAATTCTGCTAAAGTATGAATGGAAATTTTATTTTCAGTAATTTTCCAGAAGGTTGTTACTATTTTAACTAAGTCTGAAATATCTGTATTTAATTTGGCTTTCTATGCTAGACATTAAGTCCTTAAGTGGTTAATTGTTAATTATATATATATATTTGAAATAATGTTTTTTCTCATCTTCTACAACTTGTATATCTCTGTTACTGCTTCGAGACTTATTACTGTTTTTAATAACTTCTAAAAAATATTAAATAATAATATACATATCAGATGTACTTGGCTTATTACTGATATTAATGGAAATGACAGTTTTGGATCATTGTATGATAGAGACAGAATATTGGGATAAATTCATTAAAGAATACGCATAATTCCAAAATTATTAAGACTTTGTAAAGAAAGAAAAATAATTCATGTCTTTCGAATATTCATTAATATAGTCATGGTAGTAATATAACTAATAACTAATCTATATTAAAATACTATTAAACTATCATTGGTTTAATAGATAAAAACTTACATTCTGTATTTTCAGATATTGAAAAACAATAGTAGATTTCAACATATTCATTTTTCAATAATCCCTTCAAAAACAGTACAAAAAAAGAAGAAGAAAAACACTATACAAAAATCATGTCCTCAGCCTAACTGAATATTAAAACACATAAACATCAAAATATTAAAAAGGCAAAAATATATGACACTGAAAGATGAACCCCCTAGGTCAGTAGGTGTCCAGTATGCTACTCAAAAAGAGTGAAAAAATAACTTCAGAAGGAATGAAGAGGCTGAACCAAAGCAGAAAGGAAGCTGAGTTGTGGATGTGTCTTATGATAAAAGTAAAGTCTGATAGTGAAAAGAAAATTATTGCCTAGGGACGTGGAATGTTAGTTCCATGAACCAAGATAAATTGAAAATGTTCAAATAGGAGATGGCAAGAGTGAACATCAACATTTTAGCAATCTGTGAACTAAAATGGATGGGAAGAGGCACACTTAATTCAGATGACTATTAAATCTACTACTGTGGGCAATAATCCCTTAGAAGAAATGGAGTAGCCTTGATAATCAACAAGAGAGTCCAACATACAGTACTTGGGTACAACCTCAAAAACAACAGAAGGATCTTGGTTTGTTTCCAAGCAAACAATTCAATATCACTGTAATCCACGCCTACACCCCTACCACTAATGCTGAAGAAGCTGAAGTTGAATAGTTCCATGAAGACCTACCAGACCTTCTAGAACTAACACTAAAAAAAGATGTCCTTTCCATCATAAAGGACTGGAAGGCATAAGTAGGAAGTCGATAGATACCTAGAGTAACAGGCAAGTTTGGCCTTGGATTACAAAATGAAACAGGGCAAAGGCTAACAGAGTTTTTTGCTGAGAGAATGCATGGGTCATAGAACATGGTCTTCCAACAAACAAGAGATGACTCTACACATGGATATCATAAGATGGTCAATACCAAAATCAGATTGATTGTATTCTTTGCAGCCGAAGATGGAGAAGCTCTACGCAGTCAGCAAAAACACGGTCAGGAGCTGACTGTGGCTCAGATCATGAACCCATTGCAAAAATGAGACTTAAATTGAAGAAAGCAGGGAAAACCACTGGGTCATTCAGATATGACCTAAATCAAATCCCTTATGATTATACAGTGGAAGTGACAAAACAGATTCAAGGGATTAGACCTGATAGAACCTGAAGAATGATGGACCTGGAAGTTTGTAACACTGTACAGGAGGTGGTGATCAAAACCATCCCCAAGAAAAAGAAATGCAAAAACACAAAATGATTGTCTGAGGAGGCCTTACAAAAGCTGAGAAAGGAATAGAAGTAAAAGGCAAAGGAGAAAAAGAAAGATATAACCATCTGAATGCAGAGTTCCAAAGAATAGCAAGGAGAGATAAGAATGCCTCCCTAAGTGAATAATGCAAAGAAACAGAGGAAAACAATAGAATGGGAAAGACTAGCGATATCTTCAAGAAAACTAGAGATACCAAGGGAATATATCATGCAAACATAGGCACAGTAAATGATAGAAACAGTATGGACCTAACAAAAGCAGAAGATATTAGGAAGAGATGGCAAGAATACACAGAAGTACTTTAAAAAACAGGTCTTAATGATTCAGATAACCACAATGGCGTGATCACTCACCTAGAGCCAGACATCCTGGAGGGTGAAGTCAAGTGGGTCTTAGGAAGCATTACTTAGAACAAAGCTACTGGGGGTGATGGAATTCCAGCTGAACTATTTCAAATCCTAAAAGACAATGCTGTTAAAGTGCTGCAATCAATATGCCAGCAAATTTGGAAAACTCACCATTTGCCACAAGATTGGAAAAGGTCAAATTTCACTCCAGTCCCAAAAAAGGTCAATGCCAAAGAATGTTCAAACTACCACAAAATTTCACTCATTTCACATACTAGCAAAGTAATGCCCCAAATTCTCCAAGCAAGGCTTCAACAGCACATGAACTGAAAACTTCCAGATGTTCAAGATGTATCTAGAAAAGGTAGAGGAACCAGAGATCAAATTGCCAACATCTGATGGATCATAGAAAAATCACGGGAATTCCAGAAAAACAACTTCTGCTTCATTGAATACACTAATGCCTTTGACTGTGTGGATTAAAACAAACTGTGGAAAATTCTTAAAGCAGTGGTAAATCCAGACCACATTACCTGGCTCCTGAGAAACCTGCATGCAAGTCAAGATGCAACAGAACCGGACATGTAACAACAGAGTGGTTCCAAATTGGTTAAGGAGTGTGTCAGGCTGTATATTGTCATCCTGCTTATTTAAATTATATGCAGATTACTTCATGTGAAATTCCAGGCTGGATGAAGCACAAGCTGGTCTAAAGATTGCAGGGAGAGAAATATCAACTACCTCAGATATGCAGATGATCCCACCCTTATGGCAGAAAGTGAAGAGGAACTAAAGAGCTTCTTGATGAATGTGAAAGTAGAGAGTAAAAAATCTGGCTTAAAACTCAAAAAACTAAGATCATGGCATCTGGTTCCATCACTTCATGGCAAAATAGATGGAAAAAAATTGGAAACAATGACAGACTATTTTCCTGGACTCCAAAATCACTGCGGATGGTGACTTCAGCCAAGAAATTAAGACACTTGCTCCTTGGGAGAAAAGCTATGGCCAACCTAGACAGTGTATTAAAAAGCAGAGACATTACTCTTCCAACAAAGCTCTGAATAGTCAAAGCTATGGTTTTTCCAGTAGTCATGTATGGATGTGTGATTTGGACCATAAAGAAAGATGAGTGCTGAAGAATTGATTCTTTTGAACTTTGGTGCTGGAGAAAACTCTTAAGAGTCCCTTGGTCTGCACGAAGATTAAACCCATCAATCCTAAAGGAAATCAACCCTGAATATTCACTGGACCAACTTATAGTGAAGCTCCAATACTTTGGCCCCGTGATGCAAAGAGCTGACTCATTGCAAATGACCCTGATGCTGCGAAAGATTGAAGGCAGGAGAAGAAGGGGACAGATGATTGGATGGCATCACTGATTCAGTGGGCATGAGTTTGACCTAGCTCCAGGAGTTAGTGAAGGACAGGGATCCTGGCCTACTGCACTCTATGGGGTTTCAAAGAGTTGTACATCACTGAGCGACTGAACAACACAACAAAAAACAACAAAATACACATAACTAAGAAGAGAAAAATCCTCCATACATACTAAAGCATGATCTTACATATTGCTGCTCCACCTTGTGTCTGCCCATGAGCCTTCGTAGAAAGCAAAAGCAGATTCTAACATATACATCCTACTATATACAATAGATAATCAACAAGGACCCACCATATAGAAAAAGGATTTATATTTAATACCCTGCAATAAGCTTTATGGGAAGACTGAGAAAGAACTAACATATGTATATGGATAACTGAATCATTTGGCTATACTCTTGAAATTAGCACATCAACTATAATATAAAATAAAAATTAAAATCAAAAGCTGATTCTTTGAGAGGAAATAAGTTTATAAATCCCTTATCAGATTAACCATGAAAGAAAAGATGTATATTAATAATATAAGAATTGAAAGAGGTGACATCACTATAAGTTCTATTCATCCTCAATGTGGAATAGGGGAGAAAAATATGAATTGTGGAAAACTAAGGAGAATCCTATGGGGTTGCACTAAAATTGGAGCTATCAGTAGGAGGTCATAGTTAAATTTCTCAGCTCTGTCCCTGGAAAGGCCCTAGAAGCAATGACATCCAAATATCAGTGAGCTACATAGCACCCAGATTTTGGCTTCAAAATAACTATTTCAAAGGATATTGCAGCATTTCATAATTACTGACAAACAGACTTCAGTTAAAAAAAAAAATGCAACTGAGACAAACCTGATTAATGGAACACATTACTTGGACAAGTTCATTAAGCACAGAAAGTAACTTGTATAGTTTTCAGTGATCCCTTCTACCCTCAAAGTTCTTAGTACTACATTCCCAACTAAGACCACTGGGTCTCTGACTTAGAGGGAAAAAAAATTTTTTTTTCTTAAAAATGTCCACAACCACCTCTCATGATTCAGTTCAGTTCAGTTGAGTTGCTCAGCCATGTCTGTGACCTCACGGACTGCAACATGCCAGGCCTCCCTGTCCATCACCAACTCCCTGAGTTTACTCAAATTCATGTCCATTGAGTTGGTGATGCCATCTAACCATCTCGTCCTCTGTCAACCCCTTCTCCTCCCACCTTCAATCTTTCCTACCATTAGGGTCGTCTCAAATGAGTCAGTTCTTCGCATCAGGTGGCCAAAGTATTGGAGTTTCAGCTTCAGCATCAGTCCTTCCAATGAATGTTCAGGACTGATTTCCTTTAGGATGGACTGGTTGGATCTCCTTGCAGTCCAAGGGACTCTCAAGAGTCTTCTCCAACTGGTACCACAGATCAAAAGCATCAATTCTTCAGCACTCAACTTTCTTTATAATCCAATTCTCACACCCATACATGACTACCAGAGAAACCATAGCTTTTACTACACAACCTTTGTTGGCAAAGTAATATCTCTGCTTTTTAATATGCTGTCTAGGTTGGTCATAACTTTTCTAGGAGCAAGCATCTTTTTTATTTCATGGCTGTAGTCACCATCTGCAGTGATTTTTGCATCCCCTCCCAAATAAATAAGTAAATAAATAAACTCTGTCACTGTTTCCACTGTTTACCCATCTATTTTCCATAAAGTGATGGGACCATATGCCATGATCCTAGTTTTCTGAATGTTGAGCTTTACGCCAACTTTTTCACTCTCCTCTTTCACTTTCATCAAGAGCCTCTTTAGTTCTTCTTCATTTTCTGCCATAAGTGTGGTGTCACCTACATATCTGAGGTTACTGATATTTCTCCGAGCAATCTTGATTCCAGCTTGTGCTTCATCCTGTCCAGCATTTCTCATGATGAACTCTACATGTAAGTTAAATAAGCAGGGTGACAATATACAGCCTTGATATGCTTCTTTCTTGATTTGGAACTGGTCTGTTGTTCCATGCTCAGTTCTAACTGCTGCATCTTGACCTGAATACAGACTTCTCAGAAGGCAGGTCAGGTGGTTTGTTGCTCCCATCCCTTTAAGAATTTTCCACAGTTTGCAGTGATCCACACAGTCAAAGGCTTTAGCATAGTCAATAAAGCAGAAGTAGATGTTATTCTGGTTCTCTCATTTTTTTTATGATCCAATGGATATTAGCAATTTGATGTCTGGTTCCTCTGCCTTTTCTAAATCCAGCTTGAACATCTGGAAGTTCATTGTTCATGTACTGTTGAAGACTGGCTTGGAGAATTTTGAGCATTATTTTGCTAGCGTGTGAGATAAGTGCAATTGTGTGGTAGTTTGAGCATTCTTTGGCATTGCCTTTCTTTGGGATTGGAATGAAAACTGACATTTTCCCATCCTGTGGCCACTGCTGAATTTTCCAAATTTGCTGGCATGTTGAGTGCAGCACTTTCACAGCGTCATCTTTTAGGATTTGAATAGATCAACTGGAATTCCAACACATGAACCAGCTTTGCTCATAGTGATGCTTCCTAAGGCCCACTTGACTTCGCATTCCAGGATGTCTGGCTCTAAGTGAGAGATCACACCATCATGGTTATCTGGGTCACTAAGATCTTTTTTGTATAGTTCTTCTGTATATTCTTGCCACCTCTTCTTAAAATCTTTTGCTTCTGTTAGGTCCATACCATTTCTGTCCTTTATTGTGCCCATCTTTGCATGAAAATTTCCCTTGGTATCTCTCATTTTCTTGAAGAGATCTCTAGTCTTTCCCATTATATTGTTTTCCTCTATTTCTTCACATTGATCACTGAGGAAGGTTTCTTATCTCTTCTTGCTTTTCTTTGGAACTCTGCATTCAAATCTGTATATCTTTAGTTTTCTCCTTTGCCTTTTGCTTCTCTTCTTTTCACACCTATTTGTAAGACCTCCTCAGACAACCATTTGCATTTTTGCATTTCTTTTTCTTCTGGATCTTCTTGATCACTGCATCCTGTATAATGTCACGAACCTCCATCCATAGGTCTTCAGGCACTCTGTCTATCAGATCTAATCCCTTGAATCTATTTGTCACTTCCACTGTATAATTGTAAGGGATTTGATATAGAGCATACCTGAATGGTCCAATGGCTTTCCCCACTTTCTTCAATTTAAGTCTGAATTTGGCAATAAGGAGTTCATGGTCTGAGCCACAGTCAGCTCCTGGTCTTGTTTTTGCTGACTCTATAGAGCTTCTCCATCTTTGGCTAAAAAGAATATAATCAATCTGATTTCGGTATTGACTATCTGGTGATGTCCATGTGTAGTGTCTTCTTTTGTGTTGTTGAAAGGGATTGTTCACTATGACCAGTGTGTTCTCTTGGCAAAACTCTATTAGCCTTTGCCCTGCTTCGTTCTGTACTCCAAGGCCAATTTGCCTATTACTCAGGTGTTTCTTGACTTCCTACTTTTGCATTCCAGACCCCTATAATGAAAATGACATCTTTTTTGGATGTTAGTTCTAGAAAGTCTTATAGGTATTCATAGAACCATTCAACTTCAGCTCCTTCAGCATTACTGGTTGGGGCATAGGCTTGGATTACCGAGATATTGAATGGTTTGCCTTGGAAACAAACAGAGATCATTCTGTCATTTTTGAGATTGCATCCAAGTACTGCATTTCAGACTCTTTTATTGACTATGATGGCTACTCCACTTCCTCTAAGGGATTCTTGCCCACAGTAGTAGATATAATGGACATCTCAGTTAAATTCAGCCATTCCAGTCCAGTTTTGTTAACTGATTCCTAAAATGTCGACATTCACTCTTGCCATCTCCTGTTTGACCACTTTCAATTTGCCTTGATTCATAGACCTACCATTTCAGGTTCCTATGCAATATTGCTCTTTACAGGACTGGACTTTACTTCCATCACCAATCACATCCACAACTGGGTGTTGTTTTTGCTTTGGCTCCATCTCTTCATTCTTCCTGGAGTTATTTCTCCACTGATCTCCAGTTGCATATTGGGCACCTACTGACCTGGGGAGCTCATCTTTCAGTGTCCTATCTTTTGCCTTTTCATCCTGTTCATGGGGTTCTCAACGCAAGAATACTGAAGTGGTTTGCCATTCCCTTCTCCAGTGGCCTTTCATGATTAAGTCTGCACAATGGGGCTGGAAGTTATAATTCAGACACAAGACTGAAAAAAGACCACAGCGTTCTGTAACTTCTGAGTGAGAGTCACATTTTCTCTTTTTTTAAAACAAATATTAATCTTATCCATTTACTCTGTTCATGGTGCTAATCTTATGTATATGTCAGTTTGCCCTTAGATTTATCACTACTATTTCTCTTAATCTGTTCCCAGGAGGCAAGAGACATGTTGTTAAATTGATGTATCCACTATTCTGCACAAAAGATAATTTAATGAATTTTGCCTTAATGATAATTAGAGTTTTAAAAAACAGTACTAAATGGGAAGTTTACAGATTTGCCTCCTCTTACTTCTGATGGTCATTGCATTGATTGTGATGAACAGATGGTATGTGGAGAATTGTAAGCTATTTCCCACAGAGATGATGTTCCTTCTCAGGTTTCCTCAGCCTCAAGTATCATGCAACTTTATGGCTTTTTCCTAATGATACATTGTGCCAAGCATTCCATGCAATTCTATTAGCTTTTAAAAATCTTATCACCAACACATCATAGTGATCTCAAACAAAATGTTAAAAGCCTAATTGTCAATATAAAATTACAGTGAGCATGTGTCAAAATTTTGTTTGACTCACTAATGATGGGCCAGCAGGATGACAAAAGTGGTTCAAGAGATAATGCAAAAAGACATATAATAATGGAAAAAATTTTGCAAAAATGGTTTAGATTTTTTTAAATGATTCTAAAAATCATAATCTTGGAACATATCTTCTTTATAAGACAGAAATCAATAAATGAGTATTGTACCAAAATAGCTTGAATATTATCTGTTTTCTCCAAGTTAATCTCTAACGTTAAAGAATCTGGGTCCTGATTAATCCTAAACAGAAAGTCAAATAAGTCACATTCCCTTAGAAAGTCAGATGACCTAGTTTGACAGGTAACACTTTAATATGACCTTGAAAGAACATAAAATCATTTGAGCCTTATTTCCAGGTTTTAATTAAGTTACTTTAACAAAAGAGTAAGTTTATTTTTAATGTTAAATACAACATATATAAAATACAACAAAATACTTCTCTAAGTTCTCATAAAATCAAATTACTTTTTCTTTTTTGGGCCACACCATGCCTTAACCACTGGATTGCCAGGGAATTTCCTCAAATTACTTTTTAATAGTTGAATTTTGCAAACTATATTTCTAACCTTTATAACCATAGGTCATGGACATGGGAAGTATAGAATAAAAAGGTGTAATTTTCCAGTTTAAAATACACACATAAAATACACATGTGTATATATGTACATACAAACATACTCATACATAAGCAAACATATACTGATGTGAATATAAGTTTCCACGTTGGGGCATTATTTTATAATCTTAATCTGGTCAAGGAAGAAAAACAGTAAAAGCAAAGCTGATAAAAATATCTGATGTCATTGATGTTGGTTTGGCAGTGCAATATATAATGTGTGTGCATGGGTGTGTGTGTGTGTATATCATTGTTGTTCAGTCATTGTGATCCTATGGACTGCAGCACTGTCTCCTAGAGCTTGTTCAAACTCACGTCCATATGGTTGGTGATACCACCCAACTATCACTTCCTCTATCATCCCTTTCTCCTCCTCCCTTCAATCTTTCCCAACATCAGGGGCTTTTCTAATGAGTTGGCTCTTCACATCAGGTGGCCAAAGAATTGGAGCTTCAGTTTCAGCAGCATCAGTCCTTCCAATGAATATCAGGACTGGTTTCCTTTAATATTGACTGGTTTGATCTCCTTACAGTCCAAGGGACTCTCAAGAGTCTTCTCCAACACCACAGTTCAAAAGCATCAGTTTTTCAGCGCTCAGCCTTCTTTATGGTCCAACTCTCACATCCATATTTGACTACTGGAAAAAACTATAGCTTTGACTAGATGAACTTTTGCCAGCAAAATAATGTCTCTGCTTTTTAATATGCTGCCTAAGGTGGTCATAGCTTTTCTTCCAAGGAGCGAGCATCTTTTTTTATTTCACGGCTGCAGTCTCCATCTGCAGTGATTTTGGAGCTCAAGAAAATAAAGTCTGTCACTGTTTCTATTGTTCCCCCATCTATTTTCCATGAAGTGATGAGACCAGATGCCATGATCTTCATTTTTTGAATGTTGAGTTTTAAGTCAGCTTTTTCACTCTCCTCTTTCACCTTCTTCAAGAAGCTCTCTAGTTCTTCTTTGCTTTCTGCCATAAGGGTGGTATCATCTGCATATCTGAGGCTATTGATATTTCTCCTGGCAATCTTGATTTCAGCATGTGCTTCATCCAGCCTGGCATTTCACATGATGTACTCTGCATATAAGTTAAATAAGCAGGGTAACAATATACAGCTTTGATGTACTCCTTTCCTAGTTTTGAACCAGTCCATTGTTCCATGTCCGGTTCTAACTGTTGCTTCTTGACCTGCATACAGGTTTCTCAGGAGGCAGGTCAGGTGGTCTGGTATTCCCATATCTTTAAGAATTTTCCACATTTGCTATGATCCACACAGTCAAAGGCTTTAGTGTAGTCAGTGAAGCAGAAGTAGATGTTCTGGAATTCTCTCACTTTTTTTTTTGTGATCCAAATGTTGGCAATTTAATCTCTGGTCCTCTGCCTTTTCTAAATCCAGCTTGAACATCTGAAAGTTTTCAGTTCACATACTGTTGAAGCCTAGCTTGGAGAATTTTGAGCATTACTTTGCTAGCCTGTGAAATGAGTGCAATTGTGCGGTACTTTGAACATTCTTTGGGATTGCCTTTCTCTGGGATTGGAATGAAAACTGACCTTTACCAGTCCTGTGGCCCCTGCTGAGTTTTCCAAATTTGCTGGAATATTAAGTGCTGCACTTTCACAGCATCATCTTTCAGAATTTGAAATAGCTTAGCTGGAATTCTATCACCTTTTCTAGCTTTGTTCAGGTGAAGCTTCCTAAGGCCCACTAGACTTCACACTCCAGAATGTCTGGCTCTAGGTGAGTGATCACACCACCATGGTTATCTGGGTCATTAAGTTCTCTTTTTCATAGTGTGTGTATATGTGCTCAGTCATATCTGACTGTTTGCTTCCTCATAGACTGTAGCCTGCAATGCTCCCTTGTGGGATTATCACATTTAGAATACTGGGGTGGCTTGCCATTCCCTCCTCCACTGGATCTTCCTGACCTACAAATCTAACCTGCGTGCCTTATGTCTCATGCACTGGCAGATGGATTCTTCACCATTTCACTATCTGGGAAGTCTCAGATGTGATATATTATTTACACCTATTTGATGAGTGTTCAGGTCTCACTAGATGGTTCCCAATTTCTTATCCTCAGGAGATTTATTGAAAAATTATAATTTATACTTGGTCCACAGGTTTAGAAAATTCTAGAAATTTGCTTTTGCATTTCAAATCTCTATAGCTGAACTACTTAATATTCATGTTATTTTTAATACAAAGAAAATTTTCAAATTGCTCTTGCTGTTTCAGAAATATCCCCACACTACTTTCCTAATATTATCTGTAGCTACATTCTGTTTTCCTGAACACATTTGAATGTACATGTTTTTCCTCAAAGATCTAAATTCATTTGTTATGATAGTCGCTTCATGTATGGGTCACTGGCATGATTTGGGTCATATATTTCCTTGATAGCTTAGATTTATGTTTGCATTTATTTGAAAAGAGAACACATGATTGGAGAAGTGTTACAAGGAGGAATATGTTAAATGTTTAGTTTAGGAAACTAATCTTAAGTGAGTTCCATTCAATTACTGTCATAATAAATCACTTTCTGCTTTCTGAAACTGATCAAAACTAAATGGTGCAGGTATTGAGTAATTTCAGGTTTCAGAATTTCAAAGCATTGGAAATGATGGCCTGCTTTTCTGTTTAGTCAAGTGATATGACGGAGAAGGCAATGGCAACCCACTCCAGTACTCTTGCCTGGAGAATCCCACAGACAGAGGAGCCTGGTAGGCTGCAGTCCATGGGGGCACTAAGAGTTGGGCACGACTGAATGACTTCACTTTCACTTTTCACTTTCATGCATTGGAGAAGGAAATGGCAACCTGCTCCAGTGTTCTTGATTGGAGAATCCCAGGGATGGGGAAGCCTGATGGGCTGCCGTCTATGGGGTCTCACAGAGTCAGACACGACTGAAGCGACTTAGCAGCAGCAGCAGCAGCAGCAACAACAGCAAGTGATATGAAAATGCATGAATATCCACAAGATATATTTAATACATGAATAAAAAATATTTTTAAATCCTTAAGTTATTTTCACTACCTCTTAGAAAACTAGGAAACTTTAAGTTACCTTGTTTGCTAATCAGATTTTTAGAAAAAAGACCTCTCTCAGTTCTTAATTTTTTTGTTAGCTAAGCACCATTTGATTCTCATTTTGCAACCTAACAAAACTATTTACAATAAGACATTTTTAAATGCACAATGTCTGTACAGACTTTCTAATACAACAGTACTCATCTGCAGAGTCTTCAAAATCACATCTACTCTCTTTTCAGCAACTGAGCTATTACTGTCTGATATTATACACAACAGTGCATATGCAGTGAACTATGTGCATCGAAGAACATTTACAAAACTGAAATCTACCTTAGGACACAAAGCATTCATTATTTAAAAAGTCAGAAATAATACACATCACTGCTGAATCCACCTATTAGCAAAACCTGACATTAATGCTAGATTGGGAAGTTTTTAATTCAATCACTTGAAAACATAAACATATAAAATGCTAGAGGTAGGTTACTCAATATATAAGCCAGTAACCTCCATGTGACCATTTAAATTTAAATCAATTAAAATTAAATAGCATTAAAATTGTGTTCTTAAGTCACGCTGTTCACATCTAAAGTATGCAATAGCCACATATACCTAGTAGTTATAATACTGTATAGAAAGCTGATATGAATTATGCAAATACAGAGCATTTCATCATTGCTAAATGTTTTATTACACAGCGCTGGGCTACAGTAGCCAGTATACACTTCTCTATTAGACTGGCTGTAATAATGTGCAGACTAGTTTTTATTCTGATTTTATCTACATCAACTGAATGTTTGAATGAACCATAATCTATGTTTATAAGATATCTATATTCATTTTTATCAGTTGAGTAGCAAAAAGCATTACTACTTTTTTGCATACTTTTTTCCTGGCAAGAACTGAAAATGATACATTAAAATTTACTACTAATTGGGTTCCTGTTAATTTACACTTTCATGTTTAACAATCTTTCCTTAAATGTTATATTGCCAATTTATTTACTGCTTAGAGGTTGAGAGCTATAATATTTTCTGATTGACTTATAACTTTCATTAATCAAAAATTCATCCTTGCCCTATTCCTCTTTTAAAAAATTCCAAAATGACTATAATGCTCTTTTTGGTTGAGGACAGTGATATATAGCAAAAAAAAAAGGAAAACAATGTTTTATTTTCTTTTATTTCCTACCGTGACTTGCATATAATCTAGTTTTTAATTCTCCTAGTGTATGGGGGGAGGCAGAATGTATGCTTAATACTCTAAGGAACAGTGCAAGCCTGATTTCTTCCTGCTTCCAGGGTTTAAACTAAAATGTATGATTCATTATTTCCCAAATGTATACTGAGTTTCCTATTTGCATTTTTGAGGTTGTATCCTTTCCAGGATTCCCATTACACTCCATTCCACCTTTAAAATTACTGCAGATCTTACCATTCCTAATATTCATTGGGATAAATTATCCATTGGGAAAATTAGGGATACCAAGGGAACATTTCATGAAAAGATGGGCACAATAAAGGACAGAAATGGTATGGATCTAATTGAAGCAGAAGATATTAAGAAGAGGTGGCAAGAATACACAGAAGAAATGTACATAAAAGACCTTCACAACCCAGATAATCACAATGGTGTGATCACTCACCTAGAGCCAGACATCCTGGAATGTGAAGTCAAGTGGGCCTTAGAAAGCATCACTACCAACAAAGCTAGTGGAGGTGATGGAATTCCAGTTGAGCTATTTCAAATCCTGAAAGATGATGCTGTGAAAGTGCTACACTCAATATGCCAGCACATTTGGAAAACTCAGCAGTGGCCACAGGACGGGAAAAGGTCAGTTTTCATTCCAATCCCAAAGAAAGGCAATGCCAAAGAATCCTCAAACTACTGCACAATTGCACTCATCTCACACGCTAGTAAAGTAATGCTCAAAATTCTCCAAGCCAGGCTTCAGCAATACATGAACCATGAACTTCCTGATGTTCAAGCTGGTTTTAGAAAAGGCAGAGGAACCAGAGATCAAACTGCCAACATCCGTGGATCATCAAAAAAGCAAAAGAGTTCCAGAAAAACATCTATTTCTGCTTTATTGACTATGACAAAGCCTTTGACTGTGTGGATCACAATAATCTGTGAAAAATTCTGAAAGAGATGGAAATACCAGACCACCCGATCAACCTCTTGAGAAACCTATAAGCAGATCAGGAAGCAACAGGTAGAACTGGACATGGAAAAACTGACTGGTTCCAAATAGGAAAAGGAGTACATCAAGGCTGTATATTGTCACCCTGCTTATTTAACTTATATGCAGAGTACATCATGAGAAATGCTGGGCTGGAAGAAGCACAAGCTGGAATCAAGATTGCCAGGAGAAATATCAATAACCTCAAATATGCAGATGACACCACTCTTATGGCAGAAAATGAAGAGGAACTAAAGAGCCTCTTGATGAAAGTAAAGAGGAGAGTGAAAACATTGGCTTAAAGCTCAACATTCAGAAAATGAAGATCATGGCATTTGGTCCCATCACTTCATGGCAAATAGATGGGGAAACAGTGGAAATAGTGTCAGACTTTATTTTTTGGGGGGCTCCAAAATCACTGCAGGTGGTGATTGCAGCCATTAAATTAAAAGACACTTACTACTTGGAAGGAAAGTTATGACCAACCTAGATAGTATATTGAAAAGCAGAGATATTACTTTGCCAACAAATGTCCATCTAGTCAAGGCTATGGGTTTTCCAGTGGTCATGTATGGATGTGAGAGTTGGACTGTGAAGAAAGCTGAGCGCTGAAGAATTGATGCTTTTGAACTGTAGTGTTGGAGAAGACTCTTGAGAGTCCCTTGGACTACAAGGAGATCCAATCAGTCCATCCTAAAGGAGATCAGCCCTGGGTGTTCATTGGAAGGACTGATGCTGAAGCTGAAACTCCAATACTTTGGCCACCTCATGCGGAATTGACTCATTGGAAAAGAGTCTGATGCTGGGAGGGATTGGGGGCAGGAGGAGAAGGGGATGACAGAGGATGAAATGGCTGGATGGCTTCACCGACTCGATGGACATGAGTTTGAGTGAACTTCGGGAGTTGGTGATGGACAGGGAGGCCTGGCGTGCTGTGATTCATGGGGTCGCAAAGAGTTGGACACAACTGAGTGACTGAACCGAACTGAATATCCATTGAGTCATTTTTATTCCTATAATTCATTTATTTATTCTCCCACCCCATTAACTTTCTGAGAGTGTGTTCTATGTATATGTTGCTGCTGCTGCTGCTAAGTCGCTTCAGTTGTGTCCGACTCTGTGCGACCTCATAGACAGCAGCGCACTAGGCTCCTCTGTCCCTGGAATTCTCCAGGCAAGAACACTGGAGTAGGTTGCCATTTCCTTCTCCAATGCATGAAAGTGAAAAGTGAAAGTGAAGTTGCTCAGTCATGTCTGACTCTTCGCAACCCCATGGACTGCGGCCTACCAGGCTCCTCTGTCCATGGGATTTTCCAGGCAAGAGTACTGGAGTGGGGTGCCATTGCCTTCTCCGAAGTATATGTTAGGTGCTTAATATATATTAGGCAGATTTAATTGGCTCATCAAAGTGTCAATTAACAATGAAATATGACTGTTATCTTTGAAAATAGGAAACTTGAAGACACTAGATTACTAACATTTTTTACTTAACAAAAACTTAGAAAATGAACACTGGGAATAAGACAGTAATTTTCACACCTGTGAAAGTAAAAGTCACTCAGACGTGTCCGACTGTTTGCAAACCCATGGATTATACACTCCATGGAATTCAACAGGCCAAAATACTGGACTGGGTAGCTTTTCCCTTGTCTAGGGGATCTTCCTAACCCAGGGATTGAACCCTGGTCTCCTGCATTGCAGGCAGATTCTTCACCAGCTGAGCCACAAAGGAAGCCCAATTAACCCTAAATTAAAGAATGTTTTTCTCTTTTACCATATTTGCTCCAGATCGTTCCTTTTTAAATAAATCATACATATTCTATTGGATTGCCTTTCAAACCTTCCCCAGTCTCATTTCCCCTCAAGGAACAACCACCCTGACATTGTATGCCTCTTTATTTATGCTTCAATTTTCACAGTAGTATTCAATTTTCACAGTAGTATGTTTTTAAAGTTAACTATTATGACAAACTCTTTCAGAGGTGATTTATGCATGTGTACATTCAATCATTTATGTTAATATTTGTCAAGATTTTAGTTCTAAATGAATGACTTTGCTTACCATTTTGAACCATGAAACAACAAAGAATATTTCTTAAGTAGATAATTATTTTTGCTATATTTTGCTTCTGAACTCTTGTACGATTATGTTAAAGAGGAAAATTGCATGTCTTTGTGAGAGTTTTTTTTTTTTTTTTTAATTCCTTTTCTCTGGTTCCACAGATAAATAAATACTGTCTGCCAATTTTACTTTCGTGATAATTGATCCAAATTATCTAGTCCAAAGCTCTTTGAAAAATGAAAACTGCAGTCACTCCTTAGAAATGCAATTAATTAGAAGTCCAGGTCTAACTGGACCTGGACTATGCCCTTGAAAGATGCACAGAGTGTTCCTTTAGAAACCTCATGACTAAATCAGTGTTTTAAGAGGGCAATTACCGGGGATCTTTTAATGGCAGAACACTGTGGTAGGTGTTGGGAATAAAATGAGACAATGGAAATTCTGGTGAACAATACATGACCTTGTGTAATTAAATCTAGAAA
Source organism: Bos indicus (assembly GCF_029378745.1). Lineage (NCBI taxonomy): Eukaryota > Metazoa > Chordata > Mammalia > Artiodactyla > Bovidae > Bos > Bos indicus. Next base: position 35,687,933 of record NC_091766.1, on the reverse strand, counting down.
AGTCTTCTGCAAACTATAAATCCTATTGGATTTGTGAATAAAAAAAGATCAATGAGACCTGAAGTAACTGAAGAATATGTAATGAGAGTGAGTTGAAGAGTGAATAGGGCTTGCATATGTTATAACAAGAAGTGCATTCCAGGCAATGGAATGCCCTAACTCCCGTGGCTGGTGATATTGGAGAAAAGTGCAAATAGGTATGGATTAAAATAAAATGCGGGATATAATGGAATCCAACACAAACTCTAATTGGTCTTTAAAAGTCCTTAACTTTTATGATTTCTTTCTGGTTACAACCTTGATTAACCAATAATGATAAGCTCTTAACACATCTGTATCTTACTCTCTCACTTCTTAAAAAAGAGGCTTACAAAAGTATAGGGCTATTGTAATGTCAGGTGATAGAATTAAGTTGAATCCAAACTTTAGGTGAAAATAATCTTTACGGGTGGGTTTCCTTACAATCATTCCACCAGATGTGTTAGAGGAACATTCACAAATTTATTAGGAAGAGAAATGAGGCGTAGAGAAATAAAGTAGATCAGCCATCAGCGCTTCTGGGACAGACTGGAAGAGAATCCTAAGGTTGAAAGAAACAGTCAGAGATCATCAACTGTCATTCTCATTGGACTGCCAACTGTGTTATTCAGTGCCCTCCAGAGGAGGAATTTCTGTGTCCTTTTTCACTGACCTCTCAAAAGTTTACAAGTCTATTTTAGTTATCTCTCCTAGAACTGCTCCTGCCTGACTGCAGCCCACTTGGAGTGAATATCTCTCCAACAAATGTGTTTCCTAGTATTTTAATTGCTTGCACATAAAGCACAGTACTTGCCAGTTTTATTCATTTCCAATGTAAAATTTAAAACCATGTCCACTACAAAGTTAGGAAGGATTTTTATTTTTTGGCCACATCAGGTGGCATGTGGGATCTTAGTTCCCCAACCAGGATTCCGCTGCAGGTGCCCCCTGCAGTGGAAGTTCAGAGTCTTAACTGCTGGATCACCAGGGGAGTCCTTAGGAGGTCTTTTTTGGACTTTAATACATGAAATAAGGTATAACTAAGTTACCACACACAAAATTTGAATTTACGTGACTTATGTTACATATTTTATTTCTCTTCAGTATAGTGTGTTCATGTGACTAGCATGCTCTATGCTGAAAAGCAATTGAGTTGATAAGAAAAATACATGTCATCCCAGTAGGAGTCACAGAACGTCATCCTATTCCTCTACTTCAGATTTCTATACCACCTCACTTGTAACACTAAAATGTGTGTTTCAGGTCCTGGGGTTGGGGAGTGGTAGTAAAGTATGATACCACTATAACAGGTTTCAGAAGCTTTCAGGCCAAACTTCACAAAATGGAAAAACAAACATTTTTTCCAACATGATTTCCAACTTCTCTTCAAATTTTAAGTATAATGGCAGAATGACATTGTTATAGGTTGCCGAACTCAATAATTTGATGAGAGATCTATGAAAGGAAACTCTTCTAGAGTCACCTTCTAAAAATGACTTTTTTTAAAATGAGTAGGAAATAACCTAAAATTTCCTTCCCTAGGTTTTCCTCTAATAAGCATAAATTTAATGTCACTGAAATATTTAATGGCGAAAAGAAATAGGTCACTTTATAATTAGATGCATACATTTTGATAACCACTGGTTAACACTATTTTGTTCAAAGACCAGCTAGATGCCAGTTTCTTTCGCTTTCAAAGGTACATCACTCGAGCAATTCCCCACTCTCTTGTGTTCATATTTTCCCTTGATCCTGGATCACTGCACAGAAAAACTCCAGCTACCAGCTACTTCAGGGTTTGCTTCAGTTACAGAAAGCTGCCTTACCCAACCAAGCACATGCCCCTCCCAGTGGGCATGCATCCAATGACTGATTGTACCAGGTTATTAATATCCAGATATTTAAGCCCAATGAAAACACCCTTGACACCCCAATTATGTTCTTAGCACTCCATAGAACTGTCCAATCCTTTTTAGAACCTGCATCAAAATACAAGTGCATCATGGTTCAAGTTCATCCTCTACTCCATTTTGCTTTCTTATTCTCCCTCCACAGGGGTGGATCTCTAATGTATATCCAGGATGCTGAGGTCCATATCAGTGTCTGCTCATGTACAGTGCCACACTGGGAAGTTCTTGTCAAAGTCAGAATTCGGCCATCAGGCTGCTAAGTCTAATGACCAACTTTCAGTTCTTATCCACTTAGACTAGTAATTGGCTTTTGGCCTCTTCTCATGCCCTAAATTCTTCAGTCTATTCACATATAACAACCAGAGCAATCCCTTACAAAATATAAGAAAACTCATCTCTCTTCTCTGCTCAAGACTCTCCAATGTTTGCCTGCTCCATCTTTATAGCAGTTTTTCCCATTCTCACCAGTGTTCAACAAAGTAACTCCTTCACTCCAACCCTTTGATTTCATCCCCTGCTACTGTTCCTCTTGTTCATTTTGCTTCAGTCACATTAGTCTTAACATTGTTCCTTGATCCACTGTATCATGATGCCAGTCATACTCCAGTCTATTGGTACATCCTAAATACAAAGCTAGTGGAGGTTATGGAACTCCAGTTGAGCTGTTTCAAATCCTTAAAAGATGATACTGTGAAAGTGCTGCACTCAATATGCCAGCAAATTTGGAAAACTCAGCAGTAGCCACAGGACTGGAAAAGGTCAGTTTTCCTTCCAATCCCAAAGAAAGGCAATGCCAAAGAATGCTCAAACTACCACACAATTGCACTCATCTCACACACTAGTAAAATAATGCTCAAAATTCTCCAAGCCAGGCTTCAACAGTATGTGAACCATGAACTTCCAGATGTTCAAGCTGGTTTTAGAAAAGGCAGAGGAACAAGAGATCAAATTTCCAACATCTGTTGAATAATCGAAAAAGCAAGAGAGTTCCAGAAAAACATCTATTTCTTCTTTATTGACAATGCCAAAGCTTTTGACTCGGTGGATCATAACAAACTGTGGAAAATTCTTCAAGAGATGGGAATACCAGACCACTTGACCTGCCTCCTGAGAAATCTGTATGCAGGTCAAGAAGCAACAGTCAGAACTGGACATGGAACAACAGACTGGTTCCAAATAGGAAAAGGAGTACGTCCAGGCTGTATATTGTCACCCTGCTTATTCAACGTATATGCAGAGTACATCATGAGAAATGCTGAGCTGGATGAGGCACAAAATGGAATCAAATTGCTGGGAGAAATATCAATAACCTCAGATATTCAGATGACACCACTCTTATGGCAGAAAGTGAAGAGGAACTAAAAAGCCTCTTGATGAAAGTGAAAGAGGAGAGTGAAAAAGTTGGCTTAAAGCTCAACATTCAGAAAACTAAGATCATGGCATCTGGTCCCATCACTTCATGGGAAATAGATGGGGAAACAGTGGAAACAGTGTCAAGACTTTATTTTTCTGGGCTCCAAAATCACTGCAGATGGTGATTGCAGCCATGAAATTAAAAGACAGTTACTCCTTGGAAGAAAACCTATGACCAACCTAGACAGCATACTAAAAAGCAGAGACATTACTTTGTAAACAAAGGTCTGTCTAGTCAAGACTATGGTTTTTCCAGTAGTCATGTATGGATGTGAGAGTTGGACTGTAAAGAAAGCTGAGCACCGAAGAATTGATGCTTTTGAACTGTGGTGTTGGAGAAGACTCTTGAGAGTCCCTTGGACTGCAAGGAAGTCAAACCAGTCCATCCTAAGGAGATCAGTCCTGAGTGTTCATTGGAAGGACTGATGCTGAAGCTGAAAAATACTTTGGCCACCTGATGTGAAGAACTGACTCATTTGAAAAGACCCTGATGCTGGGAAAGATTGAATGCAGGAGGAGAAGGGGACGACAGAGAATGAGATGGTGGAATGCCATCACTGACTCAATGGACATGAGTTTGAATAAACTCTGGGAGCTGGTGATGGACAGGGAAGCCTGGCATGCTGCAGCCCAGGGGGTTGCAAAGAGTCAGACATGACTGAGTGACTGAACTGAACTGAAATATGACTAGCCCCCTCATTTTCTCCCATATTCTAACAGTGCCTTTGTAGAGTGATTTCATCTAGCTACATTTATTATACCATCCCTTCCTACCCTCCTTGCTTTTCTATTTCTTGTACCTTTATTTTCCCACAGCATTTTTTTTACCATCTGACTCATAAAGTGTTGATTTGTTGTTTGTCTCTTCCCATTAAAAAGTAAGTTCCATAAAGCAAAAGGACTTGTTTGTTCACTATAGTAATCATAGGATGCAAATAATTCAATAAATTCTACAAATTTAACAAATAATCATAGAATGACTGAATTAATGAATGAATCAACTTCTGAGAACTCAATGCATCTTCTTGGGAAGATAATAGAGCTACAGTGGGTATAAAATATATTGTAGTCTATTATTTTATAATATGCTGTGAATCCACAGCAATCTCATACACTTATGAGGTGAATATATCTAAAACACTCACCTATTGTTTGACATCCTTTCTGAGTAAATGCCTTTCCAAAACTGTGGCAATTGAAAGAATTACCAAACATCCTTTGGTTTGGGAACGGTTCTAAGTTCCAGGGCTGTTCTGAATGCTGTCATTATATATGGAAATGACAGTAAAGTTTTATCTAGATTTCTATTTTAAGAAAAGGTTAGAAGGTTCAGTTACTACAAAAATGACTCTGGTACATATTAGTTTGCAAGGAAGCTAGACTAGGATAAGATGTTCTCAAAATACAATAGAGTTTAAAAATTCTTTTTGAATATTAAATAAGCAAAGACGTTATGCCAGGATAAATGCCACTAAATCAAGAATGCTAAGTAGTATTTAATCAGCCAGATTCTGTGGCTAATGGACTGACCTGGTCAAGGCCTCTAAGGATCCGGACTTACTTGCCAATCTGCATTACCTTATCTAAATATAGGGTGTGGACGTCGTTAATAATGAAAAGACATCTTGACTACATTGACCTCGTGCAGCAAGGTAGTTTGGTTATAGTTGTCTCCGAGGATACAAAGAAAAGAAAAAAGAAGAAACAAAGTTGGGATTCCTGGTTAAATGATGATCATGCTGGCAGAAAAATGAACATCTGGCTACATCTGCCAATTTTTCATAAGAAAAGCATCTACACTTGGGGTATGTACCTGCATTATGAATACATGATTTCTTTTTTATGCAAATGTAGAGGGGGGAATATAAAATTTTTCATTAGAATAAAGCTGTAAGAATAATTTATTTGAAGAAAAATACATAAAAGTCGTTATGGTTGGGACAATCTGTTTTCAAATATAAAGAGGGACCAATTTTTTTAAAAATTTCAATAGACAAGTATTTCCAGTTGACAAATGTAAAAGTTTTTACATTTTATATTAAAAACTACATGGAGAAATATACAGTTTAAAACACCCCAAGTTTATAGTTAAGTACTAACAGTATATTCATAATCATATATTTAATTTTGCCTTTAACTTTAAGAAAACATTTTAAATTTTTAAAATTAAAGGCTTCAACATTAATCAGAGCAGTAGTCTCCAAAAGTGCTCAATGTCCTAACTATAAAAGTAGAGATAAGTGGAATTTTAAAATGATTGTTTATAGAAAGGATTGTTCACTGAAGCTTATGGGTAATTTTATAGAATTGAGTTATTAATAATATTTATAATATTAAAATATTCATAGCTAACATTTATTAAGTGCTGCGTGCCAGCTAGTATTTTAAGCTTTTTCCATGTATTTCTCTCTTATTTTCACTCCTCGGGTGTGAATTACTATTTTGATAACCATTTACAGATGAGAAAACTGAGACTGAAAATTCAAACACTCTGGGTAAGGAGACAGAACTGATAGGTGATGGGGCCAGAATCCTGGCCCGTGTACTCTAACCTCAAAGCCCATGTTTTCGATTCTACAGTGTTAACACAAAGTACTAGCTTGGGGAATAAAAGGTTGAAGTAAAGAGCTCCAGCTCTAAGTCTGTCTTGTTGGTGCCAGTAAAGGCAGTTGTAAATCGCAAACTCCAGGCAATCTTCAGGTCATTTTCTCTCCCCAGTGGCAAATAAACAGCTTGACTAGTAGTTTTGACAGGGCACATCAGTTGATTTGGCATCGGCAGGCAAAGTCATTGTCTAGCCACCATATACTATAGGGAGGTTCTTGGCCAGAGCCTCCGTCAGCATTGTTTCACGACGCTGTGAATCATGGACTCCCAGCGGAGGTTCAAGCCACAGCAGAGTACATCAGCCCCAGTCTTCACAGCTCAGCGGGTTTCAGGGAAATTTAGAGGACGTACCATGCCCTCTACATCATCTTATTGCCATCTCAACAGATTTACTCTGAGGCAATGACTTTAGGAGTTTGGCTACACAAAGAACATTTTCAAACCCTAGGAGAGTTAAATAGGTTAGTGGTAATAAAGCTTTGCAAAATGAAGTTCACATGCATTTTTGTTACAAATTAGGTGTGATAGCAAATGTTATAGAATGGTTGGGTGTCAAAGACTAGATGTCCAAAAACTATTATACCTGCCTGCCACACACACACATATACACCATCAAACTTTTTTAGCCTCTACATTCCACATTTAGAAGGTTCATCTTTTATTTTGAATTTAACTATCAGCTCTAGGTGAATAACTCTCAAACAACATCTAAGTTTACAAAATTAGTTGGCCTGAGCAACTTGGCATCTTTCAAAGGTCCCTTGGGATACAGTTAAAGGGAGAAACTTGATGTAGAATTTTTATGATGTTCAGAACTTCAGTAAATAGCATCTTGTGCCAGTCCATCTGGATCTCAAAGTTGAGAGACCAGGTTTACTGCCCACGTTGACCTAATCCAGAAGTTAAATTGATTGAATATACAAATCTGAGTCAGAGATCACCAGATGGCAAGGAAACTAGGTCATGGGGATCCTAAGGACAAGTGAGGGAAGTAACAGTCTAAAGAAAGGGATATAAAGACAGGTGGGTTCATAATAATGCTAATGAACAATCCTATGGGTTTTATGCCTCAAAGGAGCATTAGTTACATATCGTGTAACAAGTTACCCCTCTTGCCTGGAGAATCCCATGGACACAGGAGCATGGTAGGCTACAGTCCGTGGGGTTGCAGAGTCAGACACAACTGAGTGACTTCACTTTCACTTTTCACTTCCATGCATTGGAGAAGGAAATGGCAACCCACTGCAGTGTTCTTGCCTGGAGAATCCCAGGGATGGTGGAGCCTGGTGGGCTGCTGTCTATGGGGTCACACAGAGTTGGACATGACTGAGGTGATTTAGCAGCAGCAAGTTACCCCAGAATTTAGCACCTTACACTAAGTATTGATTATCTCATAGTTTCTGTGGGTCAGGAGTCAGGGCACAATGCAGCTGGTGCCTCTGGTTCAAGGTCCTCAGACAGGCTGTCAGCGGGGCTACTGCCCTCATCTCAAGACTTGCCTGGGGCTGAAGGATCTGATTCCAAACCCACTCTCTTGAGCCTCTACATCAGCCTCACAACATGCAGCTGGCCTCCTGCAGGGTGATTGTCTAGGGGAACGGGAGAGAGAACAGAACACACTGGAGCCCTATGTTCTCTCTGTAACCTAATCTCAGAAGAGAAGTCCCATTACTTTGTCACATTCTGTTCAACAGAATCAAGTCATGAGGTTCAGCTGACACTGAGAACAGAGATATACAAGGGAGTGACTACCAGGAGTGAAGTGCAATTGGCAGCTACTTTAGAAGATATCTAGCAAAAAGGATAGCAGAAAACCTAGAATAAGTATTATCTAGCCAGAAGAAGCCTAGCTTCATTTAGATTTTATCTAAATACATATCTTTACATTCCAATGTGCATTAAAGGCATCTGGAGAGCATATTAAATCCTTAGCCTTTAGGTCTCATCACTATAAAGCTCAATTCAAGAGGCCAAAGCTGGGGTGAGGTGGACCCATAGTTTTTTCACTCCCTCTAGAGATTACAACCGGAGAAGGCAATGACAACCCACTGCAGTACTCTTGCCTGGAAAATCCCATGGATGGAGGAGCCTGGTAGGCTGCAGTCCATGAGGTGGCTAGGAGTCAGACACGACTGATCGACTTCACTTTCACTTTTCACTTTCATGCATTGGAGAAGGAAATGGCAACCCACTCCAGTGTTCTTGCCTGGAGAATCCCAGGGCCGGGGGAGCCTGGTGGGCTGCCGGCTATGGGGTCGCACAGAGTTGGACACGACTGAAGCGACTTAGCAGCAGCAGCAGCAGAGATTACAACATAAATGATGTGCAGACCATGATTTGAGGGAACAATGATCCAGGTAAACATTTTTTTTTCTTCATGACCTAAGCATTGAATTAATTATAGTCCCCACTCCCAAAACATACACACACACTGAAATGCTTTTAAAAATAAGAATACTAGACTTTAAAATAAGTATAAACAAATGTAACAAAATTCCATTTTTTACTTACAAAGCAATATCAAAGCTCTTTTTGAAATGTCACCTGAAAATGTTTACCCCCTCTTTCGGGTGGAGTTCTGGATTTGTTGCTTCCTATAATTAGTTTGCCTATTGAGTCATTTCCAGGGACTTCGAATGTCATTTAGTGGAAAGAGTGGGCTGATGTTTCTAGGGACTGAATTTTCATGCTATCAAGTACTATATGTGTGGACTGTTTCAAATTGTCCAAATTCTGTTTTTTCATTTTAAAGGTGTGGGTAACAGCATGTATATCGGTTGAGAATTCAAAGTGCTAGCAAATAGAAGTGAACCCATTAGTGCAAAGGAGGTACCCAATTTGCACCATTCAAAACTAAATCTTGAACTCAATAAATGTTAACTGTTGTCATGATAACTGCAGTAGATGCTTTGTGATTATAGATGGTTATAGTGAATTTTCCCATTTGGATAAGGCAAGATCATCACTGTTATGTGTTATTTTGTTTGCATATTGTTTTATATACTCTACTATTCAGCTTTAAAATTTTTGAAAGCCTTCTTTCATGTGAATTTACCTGATTATCAAAGTCATGAACTAATTGGTATCTCTTGAATCTCTTCCTTTTATATAAAACTAATAACTCAGCAGGTTTTCACTGACCTTTGATGATGTGTCTATTTTTTTTAACATTTGTTAGTATGGGATTTGGAGTTTGGCATGTGTGTCTATGTTGTTACTTCCTGTGTTTTAAATTATTTTGCCTCTATATGGCTATATGTCATAATAATTGTCATGGATACATGGGCAATTGTATGTTTAAATGGCTTCAGAGATCATCTCCATCCCATTAAACAAAACATTCACTATTCTTGAGCTTTACTTAACTAAAATGTCACTGTAAAATGTGTGTGTGTGTGTGTGTGTGTGTGTGTGTGTAGAGAGAGAGACATATATATATTTCAGTAGCATGTTGATAATGTTTTTAATTCTTTGTTTCTGCTATAAAATGTTGCATTCAGAAAGATAATTTCAGTATATATTTTACAAATTGTAAAATTTTCTCTTGAAACTTTGCCGTTATTGCTCCATTATTGTTCCACATTTATTGCTAAAGAGTAAAACTCTGAATTCATTCTGACTTCTCTTATTTGGTAAGGAAACCATATTTTTAGCACAGATGCTTGTAAAAATTTGTTTTCAATCTCTGTAATTGTTTTGCCAGAATGTGTCTAGACTCATTGACCTCTCTTCAGATATACTTACATTGTTATAAGCCATTTTAATATGCTATTACTGATTCTTTTTCTTTGTTGTAAAGCAGGGTTTATAAATTCCAATAACTCCAGTGTCTAGGCAAGTAATGTAAACATTAAAATGTATCCTGAGAGAAAATACAGGCCCTACCTAAAGGGAGCAGTTGCTACTCAAACTTAAGAAATGGTTGCCATTTGGAAATGGGGTCTAAGTGTACCCAAACAGTCTAATTTTTCAAGAGAAGGTATGAAATCACACTGTCTACATGTTGGATTAAATCTGTTTCTCTTTGAGTGACATTGCACAAGCCAAGTAAAATATACCTGCTGGTCTTATTTGCTTATAAACTATCATTTGACAACATTTAGGTAATTATCATCAATTAATCTTGCCCCTTGGATGCTCCAACTCTGTCTCATCCTGTTGTGACCCTCCCTTCCTGCCAATGTTGAATTTCTTCTTATGGTTGAAGACCAGCCCAAGGTCATCCTGTTCCAACAGTACTATCTGCCCCCATCTTTGTGAAGCCAAGTCTGGCATCTTGGGACTTCTCATTTTGTCTATCAGCCATCCCACGTCCAAGGTCAGGGGCAGCGGCCGAGGGTACCAGACTGCAAGAGCGCAGGACCGGCCAAGAGGAGCTACCCACGTCCGAGGTAAGGGGGGTCGGCCGAGAGGAGATACCCAGCGTCGGAGGTCAGGGGTGGCGACAAGAGAAGTTACCCTGCGTCCGAGGTCAGGGGCGGCGACGAGAGGAGTTATGCCATGTCTGAGGTCAGGGGCAGCGGCCTGGAGGAGATACCCCACGCCCCCACGCCCCCACGCCCCCACGCCCCCACGCCCGAGGCCAAGGGCGGTGGCCGGGAGGACCAACCCCACGTCCAAGGAGCCCTGGCTACGCAGGCGCAGGATGGCCTAGAGGAGCTATCCCACGTTGAAGGTCAGGAAGGGCGGTGGTGAGAAGATACCCCTCATCCAAGGTAAGGAGCAATGGCTGTGCTTTGCTGGAGCAGCCGTGAAGAGATACCCCAGGCCCAAGGTAAGAGAAACCCAAGTAAGATGGTAGGTGTTGCAAGAGGGCATCAGAGGGCAAACACACTGAAACCATACTCACAGAAAACTAGTCAATCTAATCACACTAGGACCATAGCCTTGTCTAACTCAATGAAACGAAGCCATGCCCATGGGGCAACCCAAGATGGGCAGGTATTGGTGGAGAGATCTGACAGAATGTGGTCCACTGGAGAAGGGAATGGCAAACCACTTCAGTATTCTTGCCTTGAGAACCCCATGAACAGTATGAAAAGGCAAAATGATAGGATACTGAAAGAGAAACTCCCCAGGTCAGTAGGTGCCCAATATGCTACTGGAGATCAGTGGAGAAATAACTTCAGAAAGAATGAAGGAATGGAGCCAAAGGAAAAGAATACCCAGCTGTGGATGTGACTGGTGATAGAAGCAAGGTCCGATGCTGTAAAAAGCAATATTGCATAGGAACCTGGAATGTCAGGTCCATGAGTCAAGACAAATTGGAAGTGGTCAAACAGGGGATGGCAAGAGTGAATGTCGACATTCTATGAATCAGCAAACTGAAATGGACTGGAATGGGTGAATTTAACTCAGATGACCATTATATCTACTACTGCGGGCAGGAATCCCTCAGAAGAAATGGAGTGGCCATCATGGTCAACAAAAGAGTCCGAAATGCAGTACTTGGATGCAATCTCAAAAATGACAGAATGATCTCTGTTTGTTTCCAAGGCAAACCATTCAATATCACAGTAATCCAAGTCTTTGCCCCAATTAGTAACGCTGAAGAAGCTGAAGTTGAATGGTTCTTTTAAGACCTCCAAGAACTTTTAGAACTAACACCCAAAAATGATGTCCTTTTCCTTATAGGGGACTGGAATGCAAAAGTAGGAAGTCAAGAAACACCTGGAGTAACAGGCAAATTTGGCCTTGGAATACGGAATGAAGCAGAGCAAAGACTAATAGAGTTTTGCCAAGAAAATACACTGGTCATAACAAACACCCGCTTCCAACAACACAAGAGAAGACTCTATACATGGACATCACCAGATGGTCAACACCGAAATCAGATTGATTATATTCTTTGCAGCCAAAGATGGAAAAGCTCTACACAGTCAGCAAAAACAAGACCAGGAGCTGATTGTGGCTCAGACCATGAACTCCTTATTGCCAAATTCAGACTTAAATTGAAGAAAGTAGGGAAAACCACTAGACCATTCAGGTATGACGTAAATCAAATCCCTTATGATTATACAGTGGAAGTGAGAAATAGATTTAAGGGCCTAGATCTGATAGATAGAGTGCCTGATGAACTGTGGAATGAGGTTTGTGACATTGTACAGGAGACAGGGATCAAGACCATCCCCATGGAAAAGAAATGCAAAAAAGCAAAATGACTGTCTGGGGAGGCCTTAAAAATCTTGTGAAAAGAAGAGAAGTGAAAAGCAAAGGAGAAAAGGAAAGATATAAGCATCTGAATGCAGAGTTCCAAAGAATAGCAAGAAGAGATAAGAAAGCCTTCTTCAGCGATCAATGCAAAGAAACAGAGGAAAACAACAGAATGGGAAAGACTAGGGATCTCTTCAAGAAAATCAGAGATACCAAAGGAATATTTCATGCAAAGATGAGCGTGATAAAGGACAGAAATGGTATGGACCTAACAGAAGCAGAAGATATTAAGAAGAGATGGCAAGAATACACAGAAGAACTGTAAAAAAAAAAGATCTTCACGACCCAGATAATCACGATGGTGTGATCACTGACCTAGAGCCAGACATCCTGGAATGTGAAGTCAAGTGGGCCTTAGAAAGCATCACTACCAACAAAGCTAGTGGAGGTGATGGAATTCCAGTTGAGCTATTCCAAATCCTGAAAGATGATGCTGTGAAAGTGCTGCACTCAATATGCCAGCACATTTGGAAAACTCAGCAGTGGCCACAGGACGGGAAAAGGTCAGTTTTCATTCCAATCCCAAAGAAAGGCAATGCCAAAGAATGCTCAAACTATCGCACAATTGCACTCATCTCACACGCTAGTACAGTAATGCTCAAAATTCTCCAAGCCAGGCTTCAGCAATATGTGAACCATGAACTTCCTGATGTTCAAGCTGGTTTTAGAAAAGGCAGAGGAACCAGAGATTAAATTGCCAACATCCGCTGGATCATGGAAAAAGCAAGAGAGTTCCAGAAAAACATCTATTTCTGCTTTATTGACTATGCCAAAGCCTTTGACTGTGTGGATCACAATAAACTGTGGAAAGTTCTGAAAGAGATGGGCATACCCGACCACCTTATCTACCTCTTGAGAAATCTGTATGCAGGTCAGGAAGCAACAGTTAGAACTCGACATGGAACAATAGACTGGCTCCAAATAGGAAAAGGAGTTCATCAAGGCTGTATATTATCACCCTGTTTATTTAACTTATATGCAGAGTACATCATGAGAAATGCTGGACTGGAAGAAACACAAACTGGAATCAAGATTGCCAGGAGAAATATCAATAACCTCAGATATGCAGATCACACCACCCTTATGGCAGAAAGTGAAGAGGAACTCAAAAGCCTCTTGATGAAAGTGAAAGTGGAGAGTGAAAAAGTTGGCTTAAAGCTCAACATTCAGAAAACGAAGATCACGGCATCCTGTCCCATCACTTCATGGGAAATAGATGGGGAAACAGTGGAAAAAGTGTCAGACTTTATTTTTCTGGGCTCCAAAATCACTACAGATGGTGACTGCAGCCATGAAACTAAAAGATGCTTACTCCTTGGAAGGAAAGTTATGACCAACCTAGAGAGCATATTCAAAAGCAGAGACATTAGTTTGCCAACAAAGGTTCGTCTAGTCAAGGCTATGGTTTTTCCTGTGGTCATGTATGGATGTGAGAGTTGGAATGTGAAGAAGGCTGAGTGCCGAAGAATTGATGCTTTTGAACTGTGGTGTTGGAGAAGACTCTTGAGAGTCCCTTGGACTGCAAGGGGATCCAACCAGTCTATTCTGAAGGAGATTAGCCCTGCGATTTCTTTGGAAGGAATGATACTAAAGCTGAAACTCAGGTACTTTGGCCACCTCATGCGAAGAGTTGATTCATTGGAAAAGACTCTGATGCTGGGAGGGATTGGGGGCAGGAGGAGAAGGGGAAGACACAGGATGAGATGGCTGGATGGTATCACTGACTCGATGGACGTGAGTCTGAGTGAACTCCGGGAGTTTGTGATGGACAGGGTGGCCTGGCGTGCTGTGATTCTTGGGGTCGCAAAGAGTCAGACATGACTGAGAGACTGAACTGAACTGAAAATCACTGCAGATGGTGATTGCAGCCATGAAATTAAAAGATGCTTACTCCTTGGAAGAAAAGCTATGACCAACCTAGATAGCATATTCAAAAGCAGAGACATCACTTTGCCAACAAATGTTCGTCTAGTCAAGGCTATGGTTTTGCCAGTATTCATGTGTGGATGTGAGAGTTGGACTATAAAGAAAGCTGAGCGCCGAAGAATTGATGCCTTTGAACTGTTGGACTGCAAGGAGATCCAACCAGTCCATTCTGAAGGAGATCAGCCCTGGGATTTCTTTGGAAGGAATGATGCTAAAGCTGAAACTTAGTACTTTGGCCACCTCATGTGAAGAGTTGACTCATTGGAAAAGACTCTGATGCTGGGAGGGATTGGGGGCAGGAGGAGAAGGGGACGACACAGGATGAGATGGTGACGACAGAGGATGAGATGGCTGGATGGCATCACTGACTCGATGGATGTGAGTCTGAGTGAACTCCGGGAGTTGGTGTTGGACAGGGAGGCCTGGCGTGCTGCGATTCATGGGGTCGCAAAGAGTCGGACATGACTGAGCGACTGATCTGATCTGAATCTTTCCTTAATTCAACCATTTAGCAAGTATTAACTGAGTGACTATATTATACAGTCATGATCTAGGAGCAAGGTATAGTTGTTTCTTTTGTAGTAAATACTACTGATTTAAACTTTTTTCCCTTGTAATTTTTCTGAACTTCTTCAGAAAAGTTTTAGGTTGGATGCCATTTTCTGCACTTTGCATTTTCATTTCCTTTCTTAGTTTTATGTCTTTTATTTCTATTTTAAAGTTTATCATCCACATCAAGAATTCATTTTCTGCAATGTCAGATCCCTTCTTTGTCTTCTACGAGAAGTTGAATTATACTCCAATTTTAGTCTCCTTGAAATTCTTCTTTATTTTGCACATTCCTTTTCAAATTTCTTTTTTTCTTTTTTTGCTTCTGCTTAGTATAGACCATATAATCATGGATTATACCAAAAATCACGTTTGAAATACTCTTCCTAAGAATATTTAAGATTATATTTTCTATCTTTTGTACTATAGTATCTGTTTGTAGGTTCCATGTTGGTTAGTTTTTTTTAAAAAAACAAACAACTTATTCTTTCTTTTATTTGAAGGAGAAAAACTCTCTTGATGCAGTGATTGCTCACAGAGAGGTGGACCTTAGAACTATGCTCAGATCTTAGATCTATACTCTTATTCTGATGAAAAGCTTCACTTAGATTTAAGAAGTAGAATAGCTTTTTATGAATGGTACCCAGCAAAATGCTCATGTCCCGTATAAATGTGATTCTGTGGTTGTAATCACTGAGAACAGGATGACAAAAGAAGAGCCATCTGGAGCTCACATTGCTACTGAGTTTCCTCCAGGTTCCAATCCTCCTATATCACTGAATGTATAGACTCTATAGTTACATAATTTTTATGATAAAATGTGCTTCCACTAACCTCCTTACCCTTCTTCTTTCCAGCAAACTCCATTTCCTGTCTTGATTAGTTGTTCTGAATAGAATAAGAAAGATGAAGTACAAAGATGAGTAATGTCTTCTCAGCACTACTATTATGCCGGCATGTATAAACCCTCAGTATATGATCAGAATCCATCAGATCAAATTTTAGTTTTTCAATTTTTTTAATCAGGTCTAAATATTTGTGAGAATTAACATTTAATAACTTTTATTCTTGCTTAAATTTTTCCTGGTATCAGAGAGAAATTTGACTCATTTTGCAAAACACAAAATACATATTCAGTCTTGCTATTACCAAATCCATCCATTGAGCCCTTTATATGCATGCTACATTATGGAACTTTTGTGCTTAATTTTTCTATATATTCATATAGTTTATTATTAGTCATTTTAGAGATTATTAATCATTTTAGAGTTTATTTTATCATTAATCTTCATTATGCATCACTTATCACCACTGATGTTTGAAACAGGAATAGAGAAAATAGGATAGAATAGTCCAGAAGGATGATATATTTCCTTCCTTAGTTTTCTTATTATATTGTCTAAAGTTTTATACCACCTTTCAAGAAGGTATAAAAGAAGACTGAAGACACTCATTATATTTTGTTTTTTACTTATATTGGGTACAAATGAGAATTCAGAATTTTTATATTTCTACCCAAACCACCAAAGGAAGATAACTGACAGAAGGAGATGTCTCACAAGTCTGAGAGCAGAACTCTAGACTTTAATAATGAGAGCGACATTGTTCCTAGAAGTGAAATCTGAGATGAATTTTCTTAAAACTAAAGAAGTTCTGAGTGAAAAATGTCTTTGTGAGAACATAAAGAAAAAACATATTACCAACCAGTTAGTCATAAAACAAGTAGGACCTTAACCTAACCATCCACGTACTATTTCACAGCAAGAACCTAGATGATCCCATTTTGCTAAAATATATGTGACAATATTCTTTCACCTTTTATCTGGTTGTATACCATAGTTCTTTGATACCAAAAATGTTGCCATGTTTACATTAACAAATCTAGATATTTTTATTATCTCCTTATTCTTACTGCTATAAATTTTCATAAAATGACAAAAATTTATAACAACCTAAAAACGTTTATTGGACCCAGATGGTAAGTGCATTAAACCATATTCCTGGTTTCCTAAAGGCTTAGTAACTATTATATGCTGCCAAGTGTTTATAGTTAAAGTATATTTGATGGCTCTCTTTGGTTATGGTTGTCATAATTCTCTTCATCATCAACCTAATCATTTAAGCCATGAATGGGCCCCTGATAATTTATCTTAATTAAACTATACCTTCACTATAATGGCAAGAGGTACTCTGCTCATCTTTACTTAAGGCAACATTCCCTCTTTACCTCCATGCATGCATCGGTGGGAAAATAGGAAACAGGAAAGTCTACAGGGAAAACTGCTGAGTGTCATTTTAAATCAGAAGTCTGTACACTTGTTCGTTTTAAAATATAGGAAAAAACCAGAGAAAATGAAAGAAATCTAGATACAAAAATGACAAAGGAAAATAAAACAAAGCCAGAAATAAAAAGAATAATTAATGGAGAAAATGAGAAAGCCAGTTCAGAGAAAAAGATATACAGAGTTGGAAGGACCTTTCAAAAGAGTGAGAGATTATCCAGTTCAAACATTGTAACACTAAGGCACTTATCAGCCACATATTTACTCAGCATTGCATCTAATTGTGCCAAGAACTGTACTAAGAACATAAAGATAGAATACTATATTCTAAGGATTTATAGTGCAATGGGCACAATTAACAAATAAACAACCTTCACCTGTCCCCAATTTCACAGAACGTCTTCTGTTTCCTGTGTAATTCCATCTTAACTGACACATTCAGGTGGACTAAAAGTTCTACTGCCAACACGAATGGAGTTGCCAGATGAGATGAGCAGACAATAAATAAAAGTACAATAGAAGTCAAAAGTGGAAAAGTAGAATTCTACCATTTACCAAGAAAACAGCATATTACATCATCTTTCACCCCCTAAGAAACCCCACTAAACACTTTACAGTTCCATTTAGAAATAAATGTGAAATATAAAAGAAGACAGAGAAAGAAGGAATTAATCATTGTTGGTGGAAATCTTGGGGGGATTAATCAAAGTAGGTTTCACACAACAGGTGACAAAATAATTGTCTTGTTAAAGTAAGAACCTTGGGTGTATGAGAAAGAAAGGACATTTTAAAGACAGAAAAGAAATGCACAGGGCATGGAACAACAGACTGGTTCCAAATGGGAAAAGGAGTACGTCAAGGCTGTATATTGTCACCCTGCTTATTCAACGTATATGCAGAGTACATCATGAGAAACCCTGGGCTGGAAGAAGCACAAGCTGGAATCAAGATTGCTGGGAGAAATATCAATAACCTCAGATATGCATATGACACCACCCTTATGGCAGAAAGTGAAGAGGAACTAAAAAGCCTCTTGATGAAAGTGAAAGAGGAGAGTGCAAAAGTTGGTCTAAGCTCAACATTCAGAAAACTAAGATCATGGCATCTGGTCCCATCACTTCATGGGAAATAGATGGGGAAACAGAGGAAACAGTGTCAGACTTTATTTTTGGGGGGCTCCAAAATCACTGCACAATAAACTGTGGAAAATTCTCAAAGAGATGGGAATACCAGACCACCTGACCCGCCTCTTGAGAAATTGGTATGCAGGTCAGGAAGCAACAGTTAGAACTGGACATGGAACAACAGACTGGTTCCAAATAGGAAAAGGAGTTCGTCAAGGCTGTATATTGTCACCCTGCTTATTTAACTTATATGCAGAGTACATCATGAGAAATGCTGGGCTGGAAGAAGCACAAGCTGGAATCAAGATTGCCAGGAGAAATATCAATAACCTCAGATATGCAGATGACACCACCCTTATGGCAGAAAGTGAAGAGGAACTCAAAAGCCTCTTGATGAAGGTGAAAGAGGAGACTGAAAAAGTTGGCTTAAAACTGAATATTCAGAAAATGAAGATCATGGCATCTGGTCCCATCACTTCATGGGAAATAGATTGGGAAACAGTGGATACAGTGTCAGACTTTATTTTTGGGGCTCCAAAATCACTGCAGATGGTGACGCAGCCATGAAATTAAAAGACGCTTACTCCTTGGAAGAAAAGTTATGACCAACCTAGATAGCATATTCAAAAGCAGAGACATTACTTTGCCAACAAAGGTTCGTCTAGTCAAGGCTATGGTTTTTCCAGTGGTCACGTATGGATGTGAGAGTTGGACTGTGAAGAAAGCTGAGCGCTGAAGAATTGATGCCTTTGAACTGTGGTGTTGGAGAAGACTCTTGAGAGTCCATTGGACTGCAAGGAGATCCAACCAGTCCATTCTGAAGGAGATCAACACTGGGATTTCTTTGGAAGGAATGATGCTAAAGCTGAAACTCCAGTACTTTGCCCACCTCATGCAAAGAGCTGACTCATTGGAAAAGAGTCTGATGCTGGGAGGGATTGGGAGCAGGAGAAGAGGACGACAGAGGATGAGATGGCTGGATGGCATCACTGACTCAATGGACGTGAGTCTGAGTGAACTCCAGGAGTTGGTGATGGACAGGGAGGCCTGGCGTGCTGTGATTCTTGGGGTCGCAAATTCAGACATGACTGAGCAACTGAACTGAACTGAAAATCACTGCAGATGGTGATTGCAGCCATGAAATTAAAAGACGCTTAATCCTTGAAAGGAAAGTTATGACCAACCTAGATAGCATATTGAGAAGCAGAGACATTACTTTGCCAACAAAGGTCTGTCTATCAAGGCTATGGTTTTTCCAGTAGTCATGTATGGATGTGAGAGTTGGACTGTGAAGAAAGCTGAAGGCCGAAGAATTGATGCTTTTGAAGTGTGGTGTTGGAGAAGACTCTTGAGAGTCCCTTGGACTGCAAGGAGATCCAACCAGTCCATTCTGAAGGAGATCAGTCCTGGGTGTCTTTTGGAAGGAATGATGCTAAAGTTGAAACTCCAGTACTTTGGCCACCTCATGCGAAGTGTTGACTCATTGGAAAAGTCTCTGATGCTGGGAAGGATTGGGGGCAGGAGAAGAGGACTACAGAGGATGAGATGGCTGGATGGCATCACCGACTCGATGGACATGAGTGTAAGTGAACTCCAGGAGTTGGTGATGGACATGGAGGCCTGGAGTGCTGTGATTCATGGGGTCACAAAGAGTCGGACACGACTGAGTGACTGAACTGAACTGAACTGGGAGGAAAGAAAGCTGTTGTATTTAGGAAACAGAAAGTCACCAAGAATCTAAGTATACACACAAGATATAAAATTTTGGTGGCAGAAAACACTGCCAAGAAACCAGCCATACTAGCCAGTGTCCAGACTGGGATCTACACATCACTCAGAAGGCAATAAGAAGCTATTTAAGCAAGAAGTGCCAATCTGCAAATATGTGTGTAAAGAATAAATATTGTCAAAATGACCATACTACCCAAGGCAATCTACAGATTCAATGCAATCCCTATCAAATTACCAATGGCATATTTCACAGTACCAGAACAAAAAAATCTATATATCTATGGAGACACAAAAGAGCCTGATAGTCAAAGAAATCTTGAGAAAGAAAAACAGAGCTGAAGGAATCGGGCTCCCTGACTTTAAACTATACTACAAAGCTAGTCATCAAAACAGTATTGTTGGCACAAAAATAGAAATATAGATCAATGGGACAGGATAGAAAACCCAGAAATAAATCATGTGTCTATGGTCAATTAATCTATGAAAAAGGAGGTAAGACTACACAATATTGAAAGAAAGTGTCTTCAACAAATGGTGCTGGGAAAAACTGAACAGCTACATGTAAGAAAATAAAACTAGATCATTCTTTAACACCGTACAGAAAAATAAGCTTAAAATGTGACCTAAATGTAAGACCAGACACTATAAAACTCCTAGAGGAAAACATAGGCAGAATATTCTCTGACATAAATCACAGTAACATCTTTTTTGATCTGTCTCCCTGAATAATGGAAAAAAAAAAAAAATGGGACCTACTTAAACTCAAAAGCTTTTGCACAGCAAAGGAAACAATAAATGAAACAAAAAACAACCTACATATTGGGAGAAATTATTTGCAAGTGATGTGATCGACAAGGGATTAGTCTCCAAAATTTACAGAAAGTTCATCATGCTTAACAGAATCAAAACAAACAACTCAATCAACAAATAACAGAAGACTTAAATGGACATTTCTCCAAAGAAGACATATAGATGGCCAAGAGGCACATGAAAAGATGTTCAACATCATAAATTATTAGAGAAATATAAATCAAAACTACAATGAGATATCACCTCACAGCAGCCAGAAAGACTATCATCAAAAAATCCACAAACAATAAATGCTGTAGTGGGTGTGGAGAGAAGACAGCCCTTCTACACCATTGGTGGGAACGTAAATTGGTATAGCCACTATGGAGAACAGTGGATGTTCCTCAAAAAACTAAAAATAGAGCTACCATGAGAGTGAAAGGGAAAGAAAGTGTTAGTTGCTCAATCATGTCCAAATCTTTACAACCCCATGGAGAGAGCTTACCAGGCTCTTCTGTCCATAGAATTCTCTAGGCAAGAATACTGGAGTAGGTAGCCATTCCTTTCTCCAACAGATCTTCCCAACCCAAGGATTGAACTGTGTCTCCTACATTATAGATGGATTCTTTACCATCTGAGCCACCAGGAAAGGACACTGCAGTCCCACTCCTGGGCATATATCTGGAGAAAAAGATGATCCAAAGTGATACATGCACCCCAGTGTTCATTGCCTCACTATTTACAATAGCCAAGGTACAGAAACAACTTCAATGTCCATTGGCAGAGAATGGGTAAAGAAGAAGTGGTACATATATACAATGGAACATTACTCAGCCATTAAAAAGAATGAAATAATGCCATTTGTAGCAACATGGATGGATCTAGAGATTGTCATAATGAGTCAAGTAAGCCAGACAGAGTAGGAGAAATATCATATGATATCTCTTATATGTGTAATCTAAAAAGAAATGATACAAATGAATTTACAAAACAGAAAGAGACTCAGAGACTTAGAGAACAAACATGGTTGCCAGAGGGATGGGACAGTTAGCAAGTTTGCAATGGACAGATATACACTGCTTTATTTAAAATAGATAACCAACAAGGACCCACTGTACAGCATATGGAACTCTGCTCAATGTTATGTGGCAGCCTGGAAGGGAGGGGAGTTTGGAGGAGAATGGGTATATGTAGATGTATGGCTAAGTCCCTTTGCTGTCCCCCTGAAACTATCACAACACTGTTAATCATCTATGTCCCAATACAAAATAAATGGCTTCAAAAAAAAATAATGCAAAAGTATAATTTACATTTCTCTCCATTTTTATAAATGATAAAATTGAGTGATGTATAAAAATGATAAATGATAAAATTTAAAGTACAATTTTAAAATTGATTTTATTATATCCTGGATTCTGTTTTTGCTAATAACAAAAGAAGTGAGAGTACAAGGTAAATAAACTTAACCTGGCCAATGAAAAACAACTTGGTTAAGTCTGGTTTAAGATAGACTTTTTTAGCTTTACTTTTTCTATCAGTTCAAAGCTCAGGTTCAAAACCAAATCTGCTTCCCCTTCTGAAAGCATTTTCCTCCCTTTCCTCTTGCTTAAAATGTCCCAGGCACAGAGAGAAGAAGAAAGAGCTCATCTCCTCTTAAAGAAGTAGGAAGAAGGCTCTCTGGTTCATATGCAATGTGTATTTGTGGGAATTGATGAAGGCATTGTTTCTTAAATGTCTTGATCTGAGGATCCCCTTCACATTAAAAACTATTAAGAAATCCATACAAACTAGTGAATATAACAAAAAGGAAACAGACTCACGAATATAGAGAACAAAGTAGTGGCTACCAGTGGGGAGTGGGACAGGATGGCAGAGGGGCAATACTGGGGTAGCAGACTAAAAGGTACAAACTATTATGCATAAGACAAGCTACAAGGATATGTAACTATAAATGGAATATAACCTTTAAAATTGTGAATCACTATACTGCATACCTATAACTGATATAATATTGTACACTATACTTCAATTAAAAAAAGGAAACCTAAAAAAATGTGTTTATGTGGGTTGCATTGCTTTTATGATTATGTGGGTCATTGATAGTCACCATATTAGAAATCAAAACAGAAAAATGTTAAATGCACATTAATTTTAAATTAACACTAAAAATTCATTATATTAACATAAAAATATTCTTATGAAAAGTAAAATTTTCCAAAAAGTAGTGGTAAGAATGGCATTCCTTTACATTTTACAAATCTCTTTAATGTCTGGCTAACTAACTTAATAGAAGATACTTGGATTTTCATAAGTATTTCACTCAATCTGCTGAGATATGTTCTTTTAGTTGAAATATTTGAAGAAAATCCTGCCTCATATACATATTTTATTAGAAAAAGAAGGAGTATTGTAATGGTCTTTTCATATGATTTTGGGTATTCTTTGATATACTATAACAAAACCCAATTCAATGGGTGAGAACATATTAAAAGCAAATAATAGCTAAGTAGTCGGAAACCATATCAATAATTTTTTGGGTTTTTTTTGTTCTCAAGTTTACCTTGTAATTTGAATAGCTCTTCTAGTCATGCATAATTTCCCAACATCTCTTGGAAAATATTGGTTGAATAATTTATGCACATCTTCCATTTGGTTGACACATTTCATCACACAGAGT
Source organism: Bos indicus (assembly GCF_029378745.1). Lineage (NCBI taxonomy): Eukaryota > Metazoa > Chordata > Mammalia > Artiodactyla > Bovidae > Bos > Bos indicus. The sequence continues at coordinate 35,664,694 of NC_091766.1, read as the reverse complement.
CAAAACTAAAATCCATTAGTAATACCACTGATGTCATGAGCAATGTGTCTCTAGCTTAAGGTAACAAATAAAAGTTTTCCAAATGTATTAGTTTGCTATTGTTGCCATAATTACCACTAGTTTATGACCTAACAGTTGTGTTGTTCGGGAGTCCCAGTTCTGCAGACCATACTTTGATAACTGCTAAGCTCCAAAGCCTACATCTTTTGAGAAACTATATGTTTGGCTGTGGTAAAAATTAACCCTGAAATCTAAGTGATTTAATATACAAATGACTACTTCTCACTCATAAAATGCCCACTCCTGGGTTAGGAGATTCACCCGGAGAATTCTTCTCCATGTAGGATGAAGTGTTCTTGGCCTGTCATTCAGTTATCTATTGTACTATTGTCCTGTCTCTCATGGCTCTGTGGACTAACTGGGCTCTGTTGGAGGGTTATAACTTGAGGTTCCTTACATAGGAACATCTGAAATCAACTGAGGTTACAGATATGTCTAAGAGAGCAGCTGGGTTAGGCATCCGATCTGGCTCTCTCATATCACTGGATGCACCTGGCAGGTCAGCTGAGGCTGTTGACCTGAACACCTGCATGAAGCTTTCTCTTGTAGTCTGAGCTTCTCAAAACAATGAGTTTAGAGATTCTCAAAGGGTGTGTCCCAAGAGCATGTATTTCAAGAGACAGGAAGAAAAGTGTGCCTGCCCCAGAAGGCCTGGGTATGAAAACTGGCACGTTATTTCCATTACGTTATGTTGGTCAGAGCATTCACGGAACCTGATCTAATATAAGGGGAGGGTGATAATAATCCCCACTGCATGATGGGAGGAATATAAGAAAATTTTGGTTGTTTGTATTCTATTATTGCTTGGCTGAATCTCAAGAAGCAATCATGTCCACCACACTGTCCTGTGGACACCCTCTGGGAGATAGTCTCTCTAATCTGGTCCCTGGTACTCAAATGGTAAATTTGTCTATCAGAGCATCAAAAGTGTATCAGCTTTTGAAGTTCATAGTCCCTTACAGATTCCACTATTATGAAGCTATGAAACCCCTTCATCTCAAACACCAGGCTTCTTCTTAACTACCTGTCCTTTCAGTAGCTTGCTGCGTGCTTCTAGGGCATTAGGATATTATAAATCTCCTATAAGCCATCAGCAACTAAGTATGCCAGAAGAGATACTCAGGCCATGTCAACCACCACTTTCTGCCAAAGTTGCTCTACAACATTTAATAATTTGGGGATAAGGTACCTCTTTAATGAGCTATAATTTGGGGGGATATACATTGGGAGTCCATGACAATTTCCAGTCTTCTGAAATCTTTTCCTTGATATTTCTTACCCCTATCCTTGTAATTTGACTTAAGACCTTGGAAAAAATGCAAGAGCTCTAATGTCCACTTGCATTTCTCTCAGTTTCTTTTTCTTTGGCTTCACCTCTCAGATCCAGAAGGTCTTTCTACTTCCCTTTCTTGTCTTTTAGGACTATCCCTTAAATCCATTCCTCTGTTCTATAGCTATTGTAAAAATGCTCATTTCCTTAGAACTAGTTCTTGCTTTTTTCCTCAATGAAATCTGAGTTGCAAGAATATTTTCACTATGATAAAATTCATCATTGCCCTGTTTGTTGTCGTAGGCAAGCTACAGGGCTGTGCTTAGTTGCTCAGTTGTGTCCAGGTCTTTGCTACCCCATGGACTGTAGCCTGCCAGGTTCCTCTGTGCATAGGGATTCTCCAGGCAAGAATACTAGAGTGGGTTGCCATGCCCTTCTCCAGGGGATCTTCTCAGTCCAGAGATGGAATCCAGGTCTCCTGCATTGCAGGCAGATTCTTAACTGTCTGAGCTACCAAGGAAGTCAAGCTAAAGTATGCAAGCCCAATTCAGTCCTTGGGCCAAATTGAGTCTGTTTTTGAATGGTCCATGTACTAAGAATAGACTTTACATTTCACAGATGTTTCTAGAGCTATTATATATAGAATGAATAAACAACAAGATCCTACCATGTAGCACAGGAAACTATATTCAATATCCTATGATAAACCATAATGGAAAATAATATGAAAAATAGTATGTATATATAACTCAATCACTTTGCTATGCAACAGAAATTAACCCGATAGTATAAATCAACTATACTTCAATACAGTTTAATAGATAAATAAAAGAAGTTGCTAAAGAACAAACAAATTACCAAAGAACCCAAAGTCAAAGAAGAATATGAGACAAAAATGATATTTGGCTTAATGAGTCTTCTACAGATAAAGTTTGCCAACCCTTGTTCTATTTGGTATCTTCTCTCCTACAGAAGTTACGAATGACTTAGTTTGAATGCTTGGAAAGGCACAGTAAAGCTTAGTAACTGTTTAACACTTTTTAAAAATCCCCATTTCAAAGATGAAAAGATCTATTTCAAATATCTGACATATACTGAGTCTTCAATAAATGTTAATTTCCTTTCTAGACCTCTTATTCTCAATAAGGATGATGAGAAAGAATAAAAGTATGTAATTTAACCCAAAAAGATCAAAACATTGATATTTTAGGTGCTTAAAAGTCATTTGCTTAAGTGAAACTGAAATGCTTAAAAGGAATCTCAGGGGGAAGAGAACGTGGTAATTTCTTTTTTTTTTTTTTTTTACGTACAAGCTGAGCTTCTAATAGTACTAGGGAGTCACTTGTAAATATGGAAGTAATTTGAAAAAACAGTTGGGTTTTGAGTAGATAAACATGCTTCACATTTGGGAAAATATGTGACAATTGGAACTACCAGAGTATAAGAGTCAATTTATTAAAAAGGAAATCAGAAATGAGGAAATCCAAACACTGGAGACCAGAAGCAAGTTAAGAGTTTTAAGAGATAGAAAGGAGAAATCAGAGAAAAATCAGTCAGAAAGGCAGCAATACAATCAAGAACAAGTTTTGTTGGGTACCAAAGTAATCATTAATAAGGAAAGTAATATCCTAAGAAGATAAGCAATTTCCCCAAGACTTTCCAGCTAGATAATCACAGGGTCATTCTTCCAAATATCAAATCTAGCACTACTAAATCCTGACACATCCCTCCCTCACAATTTCCATTAGTTTCCTTTTGCTATTGTTAACAAAATTAAGTGTGTGTATTTCTCTTACAATTCTAGAGACAAGGGGTCTGAAATGGGTCACACTCAGCTAAAATCAACATTTCAGTAGGGTTGGCTCATTTCTGGACGTTTTAGAGTAGGACCTATTCCTTTGCCTTTTCCAGCTTTTAGAAACTGCCTACATTCATTGGCTTGTGGCCTCTTTTCATTTACAAAGCCAGGAGAGGCCCCTCAAGTCTGTCTTACATGACATCACTCGGATATGGAAACTTCTGCTTTTTTCTTCCAAAACTTAAGGACACTTGTGAGCACACTGGGCCAACCTAGATTATCCAAAATAATCTGCAGAATTTAAGGTCAGCTGACTAGCAACCTACATTCCATCTGCAACCTTAATTCCCCTTTGCCATATAACCTAACACATTCACAGGTCTCATAACAGGTATATAAATTTGAGGGCCATTATTTTCCCCACTGTACCACTCCACTTCAAATGCTTCCCATCTTTTAGTCATTCCATCTCAAAATCTGGGAGCCACTTTTGTTTCAATTCTACTATCATCAGTTGTTAATGGCAAGGCTCCTTTTATTCATTTATTCATCATTTAACAAGTACATACAGAGTGACTTTAGGGTCAAAGTATTATTTGTGACTTTAAAAAAGGAATAAGGTAAAATGCTTGTCTTCATGGACCTAAAATATGCTGAGTCAATCTGATATGCTTTTTTCCTTCCTTTGCCTTCATGTCTGGACTAAAATCCAGACATGGATTTCTGTTCTTTCTGTTTTCTCCTTTATCTCCTTTTCTTTTAATTTTGCACACATCCAGTTGTTATATTTATCTGAATGTTCAACTCAGTATCACTTTTTTTATGTACTTGCCCCTTTACTTCAACATTTACAGTGTTCTGTACCATCTGCCCACTGTTCAAAAGCTGTCTTGTCAGAGAAAGAGCTTACAGGTTTTTCCATCTCCTGTGCTGCTTATTCTTGTATATGAACCCAAAGATATCTTCTTTCACTTTTTTTATAAACAGATACTTCTCCCAGATACTTCCTGATTCACAGTGCTTCTTCCTTGTTCAGAGTCTGTACAGAAGCTTCTCTTAACTTATCAAGCTTTTCAACACCCAATCTAAAAAGCCCATATTTTATTATCAGAACCTCTCTGCCTATGAATTCCATGACTGGTATGGAGTCACATTCTACTGCAGATAATCCATCTCCACACTTTCCAATCCTTTCATGCTCATTCCACCATTGAAGACTTATGTTTCTGTTCCCATTCCTGCCTGGAGTAGCTTCTCACTTCTCTGCCTTGTCCCAATCATCTTTGTACCTCATGCCCAGGATTCTTCTGAAAACCCTCCCCCTTCAATATTTTCTGCCTAAAGATCATGTAGTTTTCACTGTTTCAGCTTCCATTTCATACAATTGATTGTCATTATCACTAGCGTATTATAAGATACCAGCCAGTTAGAAAACAAACCATAAATTTTAAAATAGCTGGTCAGAGATTAAGAACAGGGACCAAAAAGATGTTTGGATATTATGAATATATAACAAATACATGTCACAACTTGGTCTCAGAGAACATGCAAGAATTAGAATCAATAAACATGTTCTTTGAAAACTAACACTACTCTCCATTATGTAGTCCTCTAACTATTAAGCATTTGTAACTTTAGACATATCAACCATATATTTGCTTTTTCCAAAGTAATTCATGCCTCTTACATATATTCAACTAAACTTGAAGTATTATACAAGTTGCTACTGCTAAGTCACTTCAGTCGTGTCTGACTCTGTGCAACCCCATAGACAGCAGCCCACCAGGCTCCCCTGTCCCTGGGATTCTCCAGGCAAGAACACTGGAGTGAGTTGCCATATCCTTCTCCAATGCGTGAAAGTGAAAGTGAAGTAGCTCAGTTGTGTCTGACTTTTATCGACCCCATGGACTGCAGCCTACCAGGCTCCTCTGCCCATGGGATTTCCCAAGCAAGAGTACTGAAGTGGGAAGTTGGGCACATATTAATTGCCAATCACATATTCAATTTAGTATTATAGAATTGAACATTTTCTTTATAGTTTATAACTTTAGTATCTCACAGTAGAACAATTTTTTAAAATAATGCAAAATTCATACTTGAGCCAAATCATGGCCAAGCCATTTTGTGTCCAAAAACAATTTTTACTGATGAATCAACTCCCAGCCAAAGTCAATTTACATCCCAAACCACTTTTTATTGATGAGACATTTAAAAACTGCAACAGAAAATTTGCCACCTTAGGAGAACAAAACAGGCACAAATAAATACTGAGGAAATGAATTAATCAAGCCAAAGCATAAGCTGACAAGAAAGGCTGAAAGAAGTATCAACTCCAAGAACTGAAGTGTACAGAACAAGTGGGTCATTTTGTCTTCCTATGGCTATGTTGCCCAGTTCTACTCAATGACATCATGTTTAATTTCTTAAAAAAGATAATCATCATCATCTCTGCTTAATTCTCAGAATCAACTAAATGGACACTTCTAATCCTGACATCTTAGACCACTGATAGCCTTCCTGAATCCTCCTCTTAAAGAAAAGTCACAAACAGATTCATCTAAAAGAGGGAGATATAGAACAAGATGTTTTCTCAGAGACTGTACCTTGTGGCCATCCTTTTACTTCACCCAGGTATTGACAATGGTATTTCAAAAGCTCTTGAGGGCTTGATCTGGAATAATGCAATCTTTCTACAGAAAAACAATCTTATATCCCAACATGTGAGCAGATTAAAAAAAAAAAAAGGTCATAGTACCTCATCGTGCACAGAGTTGCTGAGTTATTGCGGAGATGATGAGACATTGCTGTAAGCAACAACAGGTTTCTCAGCCTGAGATCTGAAACAAAACAAAACAGTCAAAAGGAGTTGTTGTACATGTATCCACTCTTCTGGTGTTCAGAAGCCGTCTATGGAGCACACAGCTAAGGGGCACCAGCAAGCATATCAGCTTTCAGAGGATGAGACTTCTTTAACTCTCCATAGCACAGAAAATTACTGAACATATACATGAATCCTGTGCAAGACAAAAAGGGAAATCATATGTATTGTATAAACATAATTTTCTTGTAGAAATACATTGTATATCATAAATCATATTATTTGAGATGTACTAAAATGAAATACAAAGAATGATAAAGTGTTTCCATTGTAAATGATTTTCTAATTATAAGAATTGGGAAGTATGTTGATAAATCACTTTGGAAATACTTTCATATTTCTGCATATTATGGGGCATTTCATTTGAAGATGTCAAATTTTCATAACCAGTAGCCAGATTGTTATACAGACATTTTCTCTAGGTCACCTTTCCAGAACTCTCCTTTAATTCTTTTCCAAAATAAAAACCCTCAAAACTCAAAAGGACTTAGAGAAAAAAAAGGAAGGAAGGAAGGAAGGAAGATAGTCTTTGAGGATATGTATTTAAAATTGGTTGGCTTATTTGCATGTAATAATATATTTTGACACATGACAAACATCATCAACCAGCCTCTCTTGAAATTCCTTTGCATGTAAAGCATTAAGTTTACGTGAGTAGTTTCTAGCATTACCTAACAAAATCAAGCAGCAATAGGGAATGTGAGGTTTGATTGACACTGATTACCAGAAAATGTAGGAAAGAGGAAACTATTATCTAGGAACCACCTGAAATGAATATTTGTGCATTAACTTTTTTGCGTATTGTACATTAACTCCAAAAGTTATTGTTTTGTCACTAAGTTGTACCCCACTCTTTTGCAACCCCTTTGACTATAGCTCACCAGGCTCCTGTGTCCATGGGATTTCCAGACAAGAATACTGGAGTGGGTTGCCATTTCTCTCTCCAACTCCAAAAGTGCTTATTTCAAATGTCTGCATTATGTGAGAACCATGAGAGTTTGGAAGTGATTAACCTGAAATCACCTGAAATGATTCTTTCTTGGACCACAAGTAATGCTAACATTTCCATTTTAGTGTTTAAGATAAACTGTCTTGCTTCCCTGGTTTCAAGCCAAGGGCCCACAGTGCTGTATTTGCTTGCCCCCACATGTGAATTGAGGGCTTCCCAGGCGATGCTAGTTGTAAAAAATCCACGTGCCAATGTAGAAGCACAAGAAATGTGGGTTCAATCCCTAGGTTGGGAAGATTCCCTGGAGGAGGGCATGGCAACCCACTCCAGTATTCTTGCCTGGAAAATCCTATGGACAGAGGAGCCTGGTGGCTTACTCCATAGGGTTGCAAAGAATCAGATAGAACTGAAGCAACTTAGCATACAGCATACGCATACATATGTGAATTATGGTAATGTCTAAGATAAGAATGAAAAAGAGGATCTAAGAGGTTAAAGAATGGTGATATATTAATCTAAGGAATAAAATGTTAGCTAGAAGGCTTGTCTGGCTATCTCTAACTCCCAGGAGGAGTTAAAGGGTAAGAAAGAAGCTTGTTTTCACAGTTACACTTGGAAGACAACTTGGATAGGTGATCTTAAAGGGTTGGTGAACTTCGTTTCAATCTTTTTATTCTCTACATATTATTATTAGTGAAAACTCTGAAAAGGAAACAAACAGTGAACTTGAAAATGTGTTCATTCCTAAATAGCTACTGTATGGGAAGGAGAAGATTTTATATCATTTGGTTTCAGACTGTAAAAGAAGGATAGTTATGAGAAGAAAGAGCTGCAGTTTTTCTACAGCAATGGTTTAGAGAAACAGGTCAATTCCTTTGGTAGACAACAAAAAGATCTAATAAGTACTCAGGAAGCCATCCCTAAACCCAGAAGTGATTCTTGAGATGTATTTTCAGGAAGAATCTTAGCTAAATCCAGACATATCTTAACATAGCTTGAAAATGAGGAAAGATGTTTGCCCACCATTCTCTCGGCAAGAGACAACAGTCCATAAGAGGTGATCAGATTAGTGAAAACCAACTCTGTCAGAGTCAGACTTTTAAAATACTGAATTCAAGGCCTGAACTTAAATCATAACCTCTGGGGAAGAGATTTCATAATCTCTGTCTTTTAAAAACTCTTTAGTGATCTTGGTAATCAGCTATTAACACTTTAGAAACTACTACTTTATAAGTAACTCTTACTTAGAGTAGTATGACTTTTTGGGGAGAGTTTGAAAAGAACTGACTTGATTCAAAGGATTCTTCTTTGAATGTTTTGTACAATTCAATAGTGATGCCATCCAGTCCCGGGGTTTCCTTCATTTGTAGGAAGGTTTTTGAATACTGATACAATCTCCATGTTAGTTGTGGATCTGTTTGCTTGCCCTCTTTCTTTATGATTTAATTTTATCATATTATACATTTCTAGGAATGTATTCATTTGTTCTGGGATTTCCAAATTGTTGGCATACAATCTCTTATAATCATTTTAATTTCTGTGTCATCAGTTGGAATGTCTCTTCTTTCACTAGATTTTATTTAACCTCTTCTCTTTGTTAGTCAGTCTAGGTCAAGTTCTGTTAATTTTGTTTATCTTTTCAAAACACCAACTCGGTTTCAGTTATTTTTTTTCTTTTGTTTTTCTATCTTATTTACTTGTCCTCTTGTCTTTTTTTTTTTTCCTGTCCTTCTTGTAAATTTGGGTGTGACTTGTTTTTCTAGCTCCTTGAGGTATAAAAGTTAAGGTGTTTGAGATAGTCCCTCTTTTATAATCTACTTCTTTATTTAACTTCTATATGTTTTAACATCTGTATCTACAAATATACCTAGGATTACAGTAGTTATGAAAAATGAAACTGATAAAAGTGATATAAAGTTTATATATTAAAAATCTAGCACAATATCTATTATAAAGCAAACAATAAATGAATTACTTATCATTATTTCATGAAAAACATTACATATGATCAAAGTCTATCTTTACTGAACTATAATGGCATATTATATACACACTGTCAATGAGAAGTACTCTTTGAACAGTGACAATTAGAATACAATTCACAAACTTTAAATAGACACTAATCAAATAAATCCCATTAAACAACATTGGAGGGCATTTTTAGGTGTCTTGAAATTTGCAAGAATACTGTCTTTATTGACATTCTATTTGCCATATAAAAACTTTCACACCCCCATGCATTCTCATATGCATTTAGATGTTGGGCTTAAAATGAATGTTGACTTGGCTCATCTAAGACATAACTGAAGCATGAAAGAGCTATAACTAATTAAAGAATAAATCATGTAAATATATAGATCATAAATTTTCATTTTGTTTCAGAATTACTTATAAGTAGCACCAACTAAAGAAGTTTCTAATAGAACAAACAAATGTCATATGTTAGATACATATTTATGCTACTGTGTAAGAGAGCATAATATATCCAGATGGTACATAATGATCATATATGGTAAGAGAAAAAATTTTTTCATTGAAGCTGGAGATGTACATATGCTCAGTATACTTCATAGAGTATTAAAAATCAGTAGAGAATTTATTGATTATTGAGGGAAAATATAGTGAGATTCTCATTTAATATAACACATAATTTCCAAATGAATAAGAGTTATAAATAAACAGAAGAAACAAAGAGACAAAATAAAACAAAAAAACCCATAAATTATAGGGATAATATATAAATAATTAACCCTATGAACTCAAACTTTTAATGAACTTGATGGTATAATGACTGAATTTACAAATAAAATGTATTGGTAAAACTAACAAAAGACAATTCATGTAATAGGGAACCATTTGAAATACATCTCTCTACCCTGGCTAATATTTTCAATATGCAAACAAATCCGTAACAAAAAAATCTTATTATATTTTATTAGACAATATCAGAAATCATTCTAGTGATCTATTGCCTTCAACTGTAAAATGGGGATTATAGGGGTATCTCATAATTTAAAAGGTTGTTGTGAGGATCAAGTAAATCAATAAATGTTAAACACTCAGAATAGTCCCTGGTATCTATTAAGTGTTAGAAAAAAAATCTTGTCAATAGATTCACACAAAAAACCCACAGAAGTCAAAGTATTGGTAAATGTTTATCTATAGTACTAAAAAAAATATTGTAACTCAAATAATATAAAATGATTCATATTTTATTTTTTTATTTCTTTTAATTATAAATATCAAAATGAATCCACCACAGGTATACATGTGTTCCCCATCCTGAACCCTCCTCCCTCCTCCCTCCCCATACCATCCCTCTGGGTCGTCCCAGTGCACCAGCCCCAAGCATCCAGTATCGTGCATTGAACCTGGACTGGCATCTCGTTTCATACATGACATTTCACATGTTTCAATGCCATTCTCCCAAATCTTCCCACCCTCTCCCTCTCCCACAGAGTCCATAAGACTGTTCTATACATCAGTGTCTCTTTTGCTGTCTCGTATACAGGGTTATCATTACTATCTTTCTAAATTCCATATATATGCGTTAGTATACTGTATTGGTGTTTTTCCTTCTGGCTTACTTCACTCTGTATAATAGGCTCCAGTTTCATCCACCTCATTAGAACTGATTCAAATGTATTCTTTTTAATGGCTGAGTAATACTCCATTGTGTATATTTTAAAATAACAATGTTTAATATAATAAAATTACTATGTAGCAGATATTCTCAACCATTTTTTGTTTGAAATAAATACAATCATTCTGAAAAGCAATTTGATAATATATATCAACAACTTTTTAAACATATTTAAACATAATAGGCAAGAAAATCTTTATTTTAAAATGCAGATAAGCTACAGCCCAAGTTATTTCATAATTACTCTTATCTATAATATGGAATTATTTAGATTCCTAATAATAGAAAAAATGTTACCTATTGGAAAATTATCACTTATATAAAGGAGAGCATGCTTTTGTTATTGTGATATTAAGGAACACCTTTAGGACATGAGAAAATATCATTATTTACATTTATATACTTTTCTCCATTCATTCAACAACCTTTATTATACTTATTGAGTATTTATAATGTGATAGAAATTATATTTAGCTAAAAGACAACACTAAAAATGTTAACAGATCTTATTTTTAATACATAAAAAATATATAAAAATTTAATATTTTTTCACTTTTTTTGTATTTCCTACTTTCTATAGTGAGGAGAAATTAATTCTAACACTTTTTTAAAACATTTATCACTAGCACAGTATCATTCTATAAGGATATTAAAAGCAAAATTTAAGCTTAGAGAAATCTGAGTCAGAATATGGCTCTATGCATTGTTTATGAGATCAGCTACTCAATTTGTAAATCAATAAGTGAAAGCTGAGTTGTTTTGAGCTTTTCCTTGGGCTTTGCTATTGCACTGGAGTGTAACTAGAATTGTTTAAAAACATTGATTTAAAACCCTGAGCTCTAAGAGTAAACAAAAAATCAGTGAGAAGATATATTTTAACTTGCCACCACACATTCTGAACTATACAAACCTAAAAAAATGTAAATAAACATACAGATTTGTCTTCTAAAGATCAGATTACACCCACAAAACAGCCATCATTTGTTGACTCTCACTGAAAATGAAAATGAATTAATACATTCTTACTTGGTTGAAACTGGGTTTAAATTATCACAGTGTCCTAGTATGTCCTGTCAATGGACAAGCAACCTCCAGAAACAGACTGACTTTAGTTTGAAAAGAGAAACAAGACCAAGAAAAATTTAATGTGACACATGCTGCTATTATTCACAAAATGTCGTTAAGAACTGTCTCATAGAGAAAAACAGAAGGATGTGGTTCAAAAAGGATATTTAATCAAAATAAATGGTGCTCCAAACTTAGCAGGTGGGATTCTTAAGAGATGTTGTGTCAAAGTTCAAATGATTTTGGTCTCATTTTATATGTGGTACAGCTTGGGGTTTGCCCAGCGTGTCACAGAAAAGCAGTCTATGAATAAAGGGAACCTAGCCCTCTGCCATTTATCAGAGTGACTTGAACTGCAAACTGATATTTTTCAATGATGGTTTAAAAAAGGAATTTGAAGGGCACCTCTGCAAAGTCCACAGCCAGTGAAAGCAAGCAGAGTGAAAGGAACTCTGGGAAGCAGAAAATGTGAAAGATCCTACATTCAAACAGGGTGTAGGTATCAGAGATAGGTATTAGAGAAGATTTTGATCTATGGGAATGGCATTTTAGAATGAATATTTTGAGTGGAATGAAAAAAAAAAATGGACTGGAGTGATCAATAAAGGAGTCAGAGGGACAGGGTAAGAAATATCAGGTGATGACTGCCTAAGCTAGGGCTGGAACACTGCAAGTGGAAAGTAGTGGACAGTTGGGTGAGTTAAAGAGCATGGGAAAAGCAGCCCTTAGTGACTGATTGAACTTGGGAGATGTAACAGAGAGCGAAGAATCAAACTTGATTCCTGGTTTTTCTTTGACAAATGAAAATGTTGTCACTCACTGAAACTGGTAACATAAAAGATAGGACAGTTTGGTCAGAAGTGGAAAAGAGAAAAATGCCAGTTCAATAAGGGAAAGGTGGACATATCCAGTAGGAAAGTAGTTATAAATGTTTGGAACTCAACAGAGAGTTCTGACCCACAGAGCAATTTTTTTTTTTTTTTGGCCACAGGTATAAAGAGTACCATCTAGAAAGAGAAAAGAATATGATAGGAATAAAAAATTGAAGGAGGAGCAGTCACAGAAATAAGAGAAAACATGGTGATAGCAATGCCACAGAGGTCAAAGAAATAGTATTTTAAGAAGGAAGAAATGGTTATCAATGTTAACTACTATGCAGAAGATTATACTGGAACTAAAGAATCCTTTAGGCTCAGGGTATAAACGGCCATTGGTGACTCATTGAGAGTTATATCAGTGAAACAGTGACAGAAATAAGAGAGATAAATCAAGAGCAGAAATTACTCTTTTAAAAATGTTTATAATAAAAACTATGAAACTAGGCTGAGGGAGGAATCAGTTTACTTAAAATAAGGTAAAGATTTGAACATGTCATTAGATGGAGAAGTTGGACATGGAGGAAGTCATAATTCACAGAGAATCTACAAGAGCTAAGATTCAGGGTACAAGTTTAGAGATGAATCCTATTAATTTAGTAAGAGTGTTATCATTATAGTAATTTATACATGTAACTGCGTTCTTCAAAGGGATTCCCTGGTGGCTCAGACGGTGAAGAGTCTTCAAAGATGTCTCACATCTTATAGAAATACATGAAGCAATATAGCAGATTGATCAAGATGACAGAGTCAGGGCTTCCCTGGTGGCTCAGTGCTAAAGAATCTGCCTGCCAATGCAGGAGACACAGGTTCAATCCCTGATCCAAGAAGATTCCAAATGCCTTGAAGCAACCTAAGCCCATGCATCACAATTACTGAGTGAGCCTATGATCTAGATCCCAGGAACCACAACTACTGAAGCCCATGCACTCTAAAGCCTGTGCTCCACAACAAGAGAAGCCACTGAAATGAGAAGCCTGTGCATTGCAACTATAGAAAAGCTGGCGCAGCAATGAAGACCCAGCATAGCCAAAAAATAAACAAATTAGAAAAAAAAAAAAAAAGATGGCAGAGTAAGAGAATATGGAACTCACTTCCCCACATGAATGAATCAAAAATGTATCTACAGGTGCAACAATTCTCACTGAAAACTAACTGAAAACTGGCAGTAGAGCTTCTGTACAACCAAAGCTATAAGAAAGATACACATGTAGTCAACCATGTAGGAAGGGAAGAAAAGCAATCAAGCTCGGACTTGTACCCTAGGAGGACACCCAGAAAATAAGGGAGAATACATGGGCACAGCCCATGTATGCTGAGAGTCCTTGATGGTGCCCACAGCCCCTCAGTGTAGCCCCACAACCAGGCATGGGTGGCACAGGTGGGAGGCAGTGATCAGCTGTGAGGGACAAAGGGGACTTGCCCCCGAGGCTGAGTCTGAGTGGAATGAGGAAAACCAACCGCAGTCATCTACACAGGTAGCTCATTGAAGACTACTTAGACCTCTGTCTGGAGCCAACACAGGCCAATAGCCGCACACAAGCCCCAATTACAAAGACATATGAAAACCCTTTTAAGACTGCAATAGAGGCAGAAAGAATTAGGCAAAATGAAAAGGCAGAGGAATTGGTCTCAACTTAAAAAGCAAGGGCAAACTCCTAATAAGTAAATAATGAAACAAATAAATGATCAACCAGATTAAGAGAATACATTCAAGGCAATGGTAATAAAAATATAAACTGAATGAAGGAAGACAAGAGATATGCACACTGAATATTTAACAATGAACTAGAAAACAAAAACACCCAATCTGATATGAAGAATTTAATACCTCAAATAAAAACACACTAGAAGGAATGAATAACAGACTAACTTATACAGAAGAATGCATAAGTGATCTGAAAGACAGAATAATGGAAATCATCTCATCAGAAGATTAAATTTTTTAAAAAAATGAAACCTGTATGAGACATTTCAGATAAATTAAGTATACCAATATTGACAGCATTGTGAGAAGACGGTAGAGGAATAAGACAGGGAGATCTCCAGGTTCTCACAAATACATCTGCTGCTGCTGCTGCTGCTGCTAAGTCACTTCAGTCGTGTCTGACTCTGTGTGACCCCATAGACAGCAGGCAGCCCACCAGGCTCCTCTGTCCCCGGGATTCTTCAGGCAAGAATACTGGAGTGGGTTGCCATTTCCTTCTCCATTGCATGCATGCTAAGTTGCTTAAGTCATGTCCAACTCTCTGTGACCCTATGGACAGCAGCCCACCAGGCTCCTCTGTCCATGGGATTCTCTTGACAAGAATACTGGAGTGGGGTTGCCCTTTCCTTCTCCACACAAATACATCTAAAACTCATCAAGATATGGAACAACTTCTACAAAGCAAACTCTAGACGACAACAGAAGACCCCAGGCCTCCATGGGGGCAGTGTAAGCTCCTTGGAATGATATAGGAGAGAGGATAAAGACATAAAAAGGAAAAAAGACAGAGAACTTCTAGATAGGAGCTTGTGCCCCAAGGGAGGGAGTCATTAAGGAGGAAGAGTTTCCAGGCCCTGGGAAGCTCCCTCACAGGTAGGACCAAGAGGGAGCTTTAAAATCTCTGAGAGCTGGGCAAGGCGGGGACCCAGAGGGCAGAATACAAAGAGAGCTGCACTTCTCAGCTTATAAGCAGCTCACAGACCTTGGCCCCAACCAGAGAGTGGGTTCTGGGAGCCAAGAGATGTGCACACAAGCCCCATGGCACAGAGGGCAAACTCAGAGTGCCAAGGGAAGCACACACAAGTCTCCACTAAGCAGAGGGCAAGGTCAGTGGCTGAGAAAAGTACGCCACACAATCGCCTTCCCAGCAAGCCTGCAATGCAGGGCAGGACCTGGGGATGGAAGCTATGACAAACATTCCAGGGATAAGCAGGGGGCTGGCAGCAGCGAGGATGCGCAAGGTCCTCTATGATCCACTTCCTAGAGTAATGGAAATAAAAACAGGAAAAAATGGGACCTAATTAAACTTAAATGCTTTTGCACAGCAAAGAAAAGTATAAACAAGGTAAAAAGGTAACCCTCAGAATGGGAGAAAATAATAGCAAATGAAACAACTGACAAAGGATTAACTTCCAAAATATACAAGCAGTTCATAACAACTCAATACCAGAAAAACAAATGACCCAATCAAAAAGTGGGGAAAAGATCTAAACAGACATTTCTCCAAAGAAGACATACAGATGGCTAATAAACATATGAAAAGATGCTCAGTATCACTCATTATTACAGAAATGCAAGTCAAAACTACAATGAGGTATCATCTCATACCAGTCAAAATAGCCATCATCAAAAAGTCTACAAACAATAAATGCTGGAGAGGGTGTGGAGAAAAGGGAACGCTCTTGCACTGTTGGTGGGAATGTAAAATGATACAGCCACTGTGGAAGACAGTATGGAGAGTCCTTAAAAATACTAGGAATAAAACCACCATATGACCCAGCAATCCCACTCCTAGGCATATACCCTGAAGAAAAAAAAACTGATAAAGACACATGTATCCCACTGTTCATTGCAGCACTATTTACAATAGCCAAGAAATGGAAGCAACCTAGATGTCCATCAACAGATGAATGGATAAAGAAGCTGTGGTACATATGGAATACTACTCAGCCATAAATGAAGCACTTTGGAGTCAGTTCTAATAAGGTGGATGAACCTACAGCCTATTATACAGAGTGAAGTAAGTCAGAAAAAGAAAAACAAATATCATATATTAACACATATATATGGAATCTATAAGGATATTAGTGCTCAATCTGTTCTCAGAGCAGCAATGGAGATGCAGATACACAGAACAGACTTATGGACAAGAGTGGGGGAGAAGAGGGAGCAGGTGAGATGAATGGAGAGAGTAGCATGGAGGCATATACACTGACATATGTCAATAGACAGTCAATGAGAATTTGCTCTATGACTCAGGGAAACCAAACAGGGGATCTGTAATAACCTAGAGGGGTGGCCGGGTGGGAGGTTGGAGAGAGATTCAAGAAGGAGGGGACATATGTACACCTATGGTTAATTCATTTGATATTTGACAGAAATCAAATCAATATTGTAAAGCAATCATCAATCAATTAAAAATAAATGTTAAAAAAAGAATACCAATATTTGTGTTATAGCGGCCCCAGAAGGATAAGAGAGGGAGGGAGAGAGAGAAGAGAATCAAAGATGTACTTGAGAAACATATGCCTGAAAATTTCCCAAACCTAAAGAAGGACACAGATATCCAAGTACAGGAAGCACAGAGGTTCCCAAACAAGATAAACCTAAGCAGATTCAAACCCAAATATATCATAATTAAAATGGCAAATTTAAAGATAAGGAATTCTAAAGTCAGCAAGATAAAAACAAAGAGTCACATACAAAGGAATGACCAGAAGACTATTAGCTTATTTCTCTGCAGAAAAATTGCAGGCCAGAGGGACTTGTATGAGATATTCGAAGTGCTGTAGGGGAATACCTGCAAATGAGGCATTCTACCCAATAAGATTATCTTTTAGAATAAAGGAGAGACAAAGAACTTGTCAGACAAGCAAAAACTAAAAAAGTTCCTCAATACAAAAGCAACCCTAAAAGAAATGTTAACAGCTCTCATCTAAGTGGGAAAGAAGAAAGAATCAATAAGAGAGGTAGAATCCCACAAGGAAAGGCAAATATATAGTATGGGCTGAGGATTGACCATGGTTTTTTTTTAAGCTATAAAGATACAAAAAACAAAGAAACAAAGATATAAAAAACATAAAATTGTAAAAGCAACCATGACTACAATAAACAGTAACCATGAAGATGATATAATATGATATCAGGAACATGATGTGGGGGAGGGGAGAAAAAGGTATATCTTCTGAAATGTGTTTGAACTAAATGACTATTAGTTTCAAACAAGAAGATAAATTTATAGCCCAAACATATATGACTCCTATGGTAACCACAAATAAAAACCTACAACAGATACATGAAAACTAAAGACAGGAGCACAAGCATACTACTAAATAAAACTATTAAATAAAACTAACAAAACTTCCCAAGAGGAACATAGAAGAAATACAAAAACAATCAGAAAATAAGTAATAAAATGGCAATAAGTACATACTTGGGAGGGATTGGGGGCAGGAAGAGAAGGGGACGACAGAGGATGAGATGGCTGGATGGCATCACTGACTCGATGGACGTGAGTCTCAGTGAACTCCGGGAGTTGGTGATGGACAGGGAGGCCTGGCGTGCTGTGATTCATGGGGTCGCAAAGAGTCGGACATGACTGAGCGACTGATCTGATCTGATCAATAATTACTCTAATTATCAATGGACTAAATGCTCTAATCAAAGGACATAGTGTGTGGGACTTCCCTGGTGGTCCAGTAGTTAAGAATCTGCCTTCCAAGGTAGGGACATGAGTTTGATCCCTGGTCAAGGAACTAAGATCCCACATGCCACAGGGCAACTAAGCCCCACATGAACCACAGCTAATGCGCCCTGATGCCACAACGAGAGAGAAGCCCGTGCACTGCAGTGAAGAGCCTGCACACCTCAACCAACACCCAATGCAGTCAAATAAGTAAATAAATATTAACAACAACAAAAAGACCTAAATATAAGATCTGAAAGTATAAAATGCCTACTTGAGAACATAGGCAATTTAAAATGAACTGTAGCAATATATATTTTTTGATCTATCTTCAAGGCAAAAAGAAAAAAAAAAAGCAAACTTCCAGGGCTTAAATACCCTAAATATATAAACAGCTCATATAAGTCAATATCAAAAAACAAAAACAAGCAAATCAATCAAAAAATAGGCAGAAGATCTGAATAGTCATTTTTCCAAAGAAGACATACAGCTGGCCAACAGGCTCATGACAAGATGTTCAAATCACTAGTCATCAGAGAAATGCAAAACAATGAGATATTACTTCACACCTGTCAAAATAGTTACCATCAAAAAATCTACAAGTAAAAAATATTGGCAAGGATGCACAGAAAAGGGAACACTCCTACACTGTTTGTGGGAATGCAAATTGGTGCCGTTACTATGGAAAACAATATAGAGGTACCTCAGAAAACAAAACAAACAAAACATTACCATACAATTCAACGATTCTACTCTTGGGTATAGAGCCAGAAAAAAACAACACTCTTTTGAAAACATATATGCACCCCAATGATCGCAGCAGCATTATTTCTAAAAGTAAAGATATGGAAGCAACTGAAGTATCCATAAACAAAAGGATGGATCCAGAAAAGTGAGAAGTATGCACACAAACACACACACACCATGGAATATTCAGTTCAGTCGCTCAGTCGTGTCCGACTCTTTGCGACCCCATGAATCGCAGCACGCCAGGCCTCACTGTCCATCACCAACTCCCAGAGTCCACTCAGACTCATGTCCATCGAGTCAGTGATGCCTATTCAGCCATAAAAAGAATAAAATTCTGCCATTTGTAGAAACATCGATTGACCCAGAGAGTATTATTCTTAGTGAAATGTCAGACACAGAAGGACGAATGTTATATGGTATCAGTTATATGTTGAATCTAAAATATAAAATAAATGAATGCATATAGCAAGACAAAACAGACTCATTCATACAGAAAACAAGCTACTGTTTACCAGTGAGGAGAAAGAAGTGTATAGGGGCAAAATAGGAGTATGAGATTATACAAAATACTAACTACTAGGTATAATATAAATAAGAAGCAAAGATATATTGTATAGCGCAGGGAATTATAGCCATTATCTTGTAATTGCCTTTAATGGAGCATGATCTCTAAAAACACTTAAACCTTTCTGTTGTACACCTGAAACTAATGGATTATAAATCAACTATGCTTCAATAAAAAAGAAAACACACAAAGAAAAAAAATAATACAATTACTAATAACATAGTTAAAGCCCTTTCAATTCTTGTAAGAAGTTTTCCTCTCTACATTCTCTGCGATCATGAGTGAAGGTGCTGTCAGCAGTCTTCTTTACCCTGATGAGAATTTCAGAAAGCCAAAAAAAGGGATGTATATCCAGAGAGTGAATGGCAACAGATGAATTAGAGACCTAACATGCTTGGCAATCAGTTCTAGAAAGAGATTCTAAGCTATCAATTAGGAACACTGATCTAGAGAAAACAGCTGGTGAGTATTTTATTGGGGGAAATGTACTTTCAGATCAAGAAAAGCAATAGAAATTGTGAAGTAAGAGAAAATATCAGTTTGCTGATACATTTCCTTGTGGATCATTCCAATTATCTACCATTTGCTTTAACAATGTCCCCAAACCTCGTGGCTTAATAAAATGATAATGCTAAATTATTTGAGTCAAAAATTCTGCAAGGTGGGCAAGGCTCCAACAGAGACAGTTCATCTCGGCTCCATATGAAATCCGCTGGCACCCCACTCCAGCACTCTTGCCTGGAAAATCCCATGGACGGAGGAGCCTGGTGGGCTACAGTCCATGAGGTCGCAAAGAGTGGGACACAACTGAGTGAGTTCACTTTCACTTTTCACTTTCATGCATTGGAGAAGGAAATGGCAACCCACTCCAGTGTTCTTGCCTGGAGAATCCCAGGGATGGTGGAGCCTGGTGGGCTGCCATCTATGGGGTCACACAGAGTCGGACACGACTGATGTGACTTAGCAGCAGTAGGGCAGCTGGATCAGGGTAGAGGGACAGCTTCAAAGATAGCACTTTCCTACTGGCTGTTAATGTAAATTCATCTAGAATGGATAAAGAAGTTGTGGTACACTTATAAAATAGAAAATTACTCAGCCATAAAAAGGAATGAATTTGAGTCAACTGAACTGAGGGGGAGGAAGCTCCACCTGTTATGCAGAGCCTGTTATACAGAGTGAAGTCAGAAAAACAAAACAAATATTGTATATTAATGCATATATATGGGATCTAGAAAAATGGTCCTGATGAACCTATTTCCAAGGCAGGTATAGAGAGGCAGATGTAGAAAATGAACTTGTGGACACAGGGAGAGGAGAGGGTGGGATCAATTGAGAGAGTAGTATTAAAGTATACACATTACCAGATGTAAAGTAGATAGCTAGTGGGAAGTTTCTGTGTAACACAGGGAGCTCATCCATATGCTTTGTGAAGACCTAGAGGGGTGGGTTGAGAGGGAGTGGTGGAAGGGAGGCTCAAGAAGGAGGGGATATACATACATACATACACACACATATATATAAATACACACACACATATACACACACTCATGGCTAAATTATTTTGTAGGGTAGCAACCAACACAACATTGTAAAGAAATTATCCTACAATTAAAAAAAAAAAAAAAACTCATCTAGAACTGTGATCTGGGGCCTCAGCTCCTCTCTACAGGAGCCTGTCCAATGGCATTGCTTTGCTATCGTCACACCTGGGTTCCAAAAGTGACTGAGAGATACCAAGTAGACATTCGCCACATCTAGAGCCTAAGTCTGAAAACTGACACAAAATCATTTAGTGATATTTTATTGGCCAACACAGTCACAGGGTCTCCTCATACTTAAGGAGAAGAAACACAGACCTCCGTTTCTCGATAAGCACAGTGTCAAGGAGTGGACGACCCTCTTTAATCTACTCCTGTACATGTCTTTTTAATTTCTCTCTCTAACAGTAGGAGATAGGGAGGGTTTCCATTCCTCTTCCTTTTAGGAAGCTATCATGTCATCTTGAGCAATGCTTTTAGTGAAAATATTAATTTAAGATCATATGTATGTTTGCCTTTCAAATGGATGTGGGGGTGGGGAGTATTTTCAAACACATGTACCAAAGGATCATTTAGGAGGCACAGGTTTCTGAAGAACTCTGCCAGATGTGCAGTCTAATGACTATTTTCCCCAGGAAATCCCGATGAGTCTAGAGCCCCTCTGTGTGCACATCTGGCTTCATTTGCAGCTTCTTGGTCCCATCTCCAGAATAATTGTTAATTTTAGTGATACTGCCCTTACAGTTGAGGTCTATTAAGGCCAGCCAATTACTTTAGCTTGCTAATTGTATTAGAATATTTAACCAAGTAGAGCCTCTTGGTGTGTTGACAGATTGTACTCCATAAATAAAAGTGTTTATTCAAAGTGGCAAATGTGCTTCCAGATTTTCCTAGGAGATGGCAGTTAGGTATGACCCTCTGCCATTAGTTTTTAGGATTCACATTCTGCTTTCTAAACGCTTTCAGAGTCTCAACACAGGAAACAATAATTCTTTGTCAAGTATTTCTTTAGCAGAATCAGCAAATCCACCTCCTCCCAATGACAGAAGGATGTGGATCCTGGTCATGTTTTATCATCTTGCTCTAATGCACAGAGTCCAAATCTCTAAAATGTGAGTTGTTGGTTTTAAACTTTGGTCCCTGAGACTTGTAATTCTAAACTGGTGCCAGGGACTATTTTCCTATCAGCAAAACAGGGGAAACCATATTTGCAAATTCTTCAAGATCTCCCAAGTCAATCTGTTATAAAAATGAAAACTATTATTATGACAGGACTTAGCCCATAATTTATTTGTTGTGCCACAGTAATCTCCTTATTTATTCTGATTGAAGGCAATCACAAGCCTGCTCAACACTCAGAGTGAGTGGCAGAAAGCCAGCTGCAGTCTGAACACAGAACAGAAATCATAGGCACTCGGGCGATTTCAGAGTAAATGCCTGAGTGTGCAAGGTGACACATGGTGCTGACCTTGAGTGTGCAGACAAATTCAATACTTGTACTAGAATCTAAAAACTGAGACTTCATCCTACCCCCAAAGAAAGGAGTTTAACTTCATCTACTGTAATAAGCAGAGGTCAGTTAAAGCTATCAAAAATGACATGGGTTATAAAAATGCATAAGGTAAAGGAACTTTTTTTTTTTTTTTCTGGCTCTTGACATGTCTTCCTCCCTTACCTCCACTTCATCGCCGAAAACAAGAGACCTCACTGAGCCCTGAATAAAGGTCTTCAACTGCGATAAAGCTGGGATACCAATGAATGCTTCTTGTTAATTGTTTCCAATGTCATTATATCTAAACCAGTCTGAAATTCATATTCACATATTTGCTTTGATCTTTGTTTAATTCAAAACATCAAATTCAATGGCTTAAACTTTGTGAACTATCTCCTGTTATTTTAAGATAACCTCTAAGGACATATGTACATATTTGGAGACCAAAATAACTTTAATGGATAGAAGCTATTGAAAAAGTGACCCAATAAAACATTAAGCTAATTATGACTTGGCATGAAGCTGAGTTTAGGGCAACTGAAGAGAAAACAAATATCAGTGGTTTAATGGATGGGGGAGCTTACATGTTTGAAGCAAGGTCCTGGAGCAATACCCCACAATGCACAGCAGAGGGTAGGCAGGACATGGCAGCTGTCTTGGCTGGGGTGAGGGCGAGATTGCCATTTACAGGGGGAATAGACATCAGGTGGGCTCACCAGTTACCAGGGAAACCAGCAAAGGGGCATGCCTCTTACCGCCCTTTTGATTGAAACAATCTCCAGCTGGGGCCTGGAGCAAGTATGTAGTAAGATCAGTCATGTGAAGAGCATGTACATGAAGCAGGCCTTGGTAAAGCAGATGTACAGAGAGCAAGAGAACAGTCACCTTGAGTGGCCTGACCATACAGGACCCACCCTAGTTGAGAAAATATTTTGAAGCACATCTTTCTGCTGATTTATCTTTCTATGAGCCTACCCAATTAGGAGTCACCTGTGATCCTCACCATAAATGCTAAAAAAAAAGGCATCTGATGATTAACTTTCCACCCTGCTTTTGACACACACTATACATAGATGCATATTTCATTCTTTTCTTCCCTATCTCCATCAATTTACTGAAAATGTATTTTTAAAGTAGAAATTACTAAAGTAGGCGATGCTGGCTGTCCTACTAGTTCTTCCACATTGTTGTTTAATTACTAAGGCATGTCCTACTCTTTGTGACCCTATAAACTGTAGCCCATCAGGCTCTTCTGCCCACAGGATTTCCCAGGCAAGAATACTGGAGTGGGTTGCCATTTCCTTCTCCAGGGGATCTTCCTGACCCACGGATTGAACCTGCATCTCCTGCATTGGCAGGTAGATTCTTTACTGCTGAGCCACCATGGAAACCCAGTGTTCTCTATATCCTTGCTGGTGCAATTACAGACTTCAGTCAAAAAGCTTCACCAACTGCCATGGAGGTTAGGAAACGTAGTATCCTATGTAGCTAAAAGCATAGGAAGGAAGTGAAATAAATTTGAATGATTGAGCAGTCTTCATCACAAAGTGAAAGTCACTCAGTCCTGTCTGACTCTTTGCCACCTCATGAACTATACAGTCCATGGAATTCTCCAGGCCAGAATACTGGAGTGGGTGGTTGTTCCCTTCTCCAAGGGATCTTCCCAACCCAGGAATCGAACCCGGGTCTCCTGCACTGCAGGTGGATTCTTTGCCAGGTGAGCCACAAGGGAAGCCCTACATCACAAAAGCCTATATAATAAACTTTAGTGTATTATGATAACAAAAGTATATATTTCAAGATCACTAAGACCCAAGTCTTCTCTAAAATCTAAATTTTTCTCCCTTTCAGAGTAATTTTTTTTTTAAATAGCTCTGCACCTAATGCCTTTATTTGTTCCCACCTGCAACATACCTCATTCTAAGTAAAATCACTCTTATCCTGTCCATCAACCAGCTGCAGCTATTTCAGTGATTGAGTCATTTAATCCCAGACCATCATTTGCCTTGGTCCAGGGCTTAAAAGAACCTTGTGGTATCTCTGCTTGCTATTGTGTTTTCAGCTCACTCTCTAGGCTCTGTAGCTGAGAATCAACTCCTTAACTCTGTAACTGAACACAGCTAACAGGTGATCCCAGTGGCTTCTATTCTGCACCCTCCTATCCTCTGGGTGACCACTGCTTGAATCTTTGCACCAATGCCACTACTTTTGACTTAATAAGGTAGAGTGCTCAGAGCATAATCCTTGATTCCTGACTCCCTCCACCCAAATGTCTGAATTTTAGGAGCACCTTTCCGCTAACTGTTGTCATTACTATACATCTTTGGGAAGTGATCTCACTATCTAAATGCTCCTCCATGTCACCCATAATCAGGAGAGAGCAGGCATCCTAAGAAACAGAACCCAAAGTGTTCTGGATGAGTTTACAGTGTTGATGCTAAGGAAAGTACTAATTAAGCAAATCTGCTGCTGCTAAGTCACTTCAGTCGTGTCCGACTCTGTGTGACCCCATAAACGGCAGCCCACCAGGCGCCCCCGTCCCTGGGATTCTCCAGGCAAGAACACTGGAGCGGGTTGCCATTTCCTTCTCCAATGCACAAAAGTGAAAAGTGAAAGGGAAGTCGCTCAGTCGTGTCTGACTCTTAGCGACCCCATGGACTGCAGCCTGCCAGGCTCCTCCATCCATGGGATTTTCCAGGCAAGAGTACTGGAGTGGGGTACCATTGCCTTCTCTGATCCAACTCATAAGCACAGTTAAATGGAACCAGATCCAAAAACAGATTTCCTGGGGCTATAGAGAATTAAGAAAGGTTCTCAAATTCAAGATAAAAGAAACAGAAAGTCATTTGATAGGACAGTGACAATAATAAATACCTCAGAGACTGTTAAACTTGCACCAAGATTTTCAGTTGTCAGGACTTATTTTCTACATCTGTATTAAGGAAAAAAATTAAAATGCACTTATTTTCAGTCTCCCCATGATCACCTTCCTTGATTATATAACCAATTTACTCTTGAATTTCAACTTGTTGAAATAATACCTAAAAGCAGTTTTCTCAAACGTCTGCCCCAGGTATATTATATCCAGTCCCTTTTCTTACAGGATAATGACTTTGTTAATAAGTATTGAGGTTTTTATGCTCTCCCTTTTCCTGACCATTCAGAATCTCAATACATTTTTACTGAGACTCAGTTTTACCAGTTCTTTTTAAGTTGTAATCTTATTTTTAATTAAATAGCATCAACAGACTTTTCTGTTCTCTTTCCTCAATCTTCACCACCACAGCGATTATGACGACAGAGACTAAATAGGCAGTTTCCCAGGAACAAAGAGAGAAAGGCAAGGTTTCCTTTCACACAAACCCTCTGTCTGATGTGGGAGCAAATGGGACAGGGGAGGCAGAGCTTTGCCATGTGAAGACCCAGGGCTGCTTTGCAAAACCCTCTCTGTTCTTAATTGCTTTCTGTGAGGGTTGTCTTTCTGTGACAGTATACAAATCCCAGCTTATGCTTGAGGTGTGCCGCGTCTGTGCACTCTTAGAAGAGCACCCCCACACACCCGTGTGTGACCTTCGCCCATACTCAGTCTTAGGCTCTGGTAGTACAACCCTTGGGGATCTCGCAGGAGCCTTAAGAACCTGGGGTACACGGAAGAGAAACAGAACACTGTAGGACCCTGGGTCCCCCTGACCTAATTTCAAAATCATATAGTTTCTCTTTAAATATGCAGGGATAATTATTTATCAAAATTAAATTCTTAGAAGCCAAGAAATACAAGCACATGTCAATACAGTTTTTGATTTCTACTCATTGCTCTTTTAATGCCAAAGGTCTCTTTTTTTTACTGAAGATAGTTAAATTTCCACTTGCAGGATCTTGATATTTCATTTAGGAGGCAAAGAAAACCAAACAAAACCACTACCAGAACCGCTATTTGTGCTTAGAACAGCATAGATCCAGTTCCAAATAAGAGCTTCAGAAGAAGAGTAGCTAAACTGCTTTCTCCAAGAAGGCTGGGAATTGTCACGATTTGGACAAGAGGATGATCTCTGGGAAAGGCATGAAATTAATGAGACTCCAGGAAATCTGAAGTTTGCTCCTCTTACTGGATGCTTAGGAGAATGTAGCAGAAAAGAAATGGGGGAGTTGTAAGCTTTCCTTGGAAAGCCTCAACAATCCTGAGGGAACATGATAATCCCTACAATTTTCTGTAGCCACACTTGTATGATAAATGCCCTACGATGGCTGTTCGTTGAAAGACAAATAAAGGCTAATAGATGAGCGACAAACATCAATACCAAACAGTCAAGATACTCACCTTCCCTTGATCAGAAAACACACTGCAGTAAAGAACAAAAATAAAGAAAAATTGGTGCAGGAAATACGCGATTGTCATTTCACTGATGTGGAAATAGAGCCAGAGTTATTTTCTTTGTATAATAACACAGAGTTGCTAATGGAACCAAGAATAGTTAAACTACCATGTGGTATCCATTAGTGTTAGTTCTTTAATCTTATTTTTTAAAAAGCATTGATAATCAAACCTAAATAGCATATAGTGAACCTTTGTACTCTAAAAAGCTTTCAAATTCTATGAGATAAGTTTCCAAGTACACTTTCCCTCATCTGGTCTGTTACTAATTCAAAATAGTGTTTTACTATATACTTTTACAGCTTCCTGGGTGGCTCAGTGGTAAAGAATCCACCTGCCAATGCAGGAGATGCGGATTTGATCCCTGGGTTGGGAAGATCCCCTGGAGAAGGAAATGGCAACTCACTAGAGTATTCTTGCCTGGGAAATCCCATGGACAGAGGAGCCTGGCGGGCTACAGTCTTGGGGTTGCAAGAGTCTGAGTGACTGAGCACACACACATACCCTTACATTCAGATAATAAACTGGTAAAAACAGTATCATATTGAAAAATAGTAGAATATACAATCTAAATTGGTTTAAATACATCACAAATTTGTATACTCAAATGAGATAATTCAGAAAATTTTGGGTGAGCCGTCTGAAACTCTTTTCAAATATAAGGTCTCAGTAGCTGGTATACTGCCCATTTTTCTTTAGCTTCTGATAGTTTTAGTGAAGTAAAGAAAATTCTCATGGTATTTCTACTTGAAGGAGCTGGTATTAACTGAAAACTTTATTTTCTATTTTTGTCAGAGTGGTAAGCACACATATTTGACAATGTTTAACTTATTTTGAAACAAGACTCCCTCCTGTCCTCTGCCATCAGCTTAAAGGAAAATGGATTTTTATTTAATTGCTTAAGACATGCTATCTATTTCTGAAATTAGCAGAAAGATCCAGTCTCAGAATTCATTTAAATCATGTTTCACCGCCACAGAAAAGAACAGAACTCAGTATTATGGCTTTTCTTAAACATGGAAAGACTCTGGATAAAACTGTCAGGCTTTACTGTGCTCAGCTTCACTATTAAATCCTTATAACTCTATATGCAAATACAATGCTTATAAGGGATCTTCATCTGATATTTTAATTTTAAAATAACCTAATTAAAGGTTCTCTGAGTTCATTTTTCCTATCTCTTTATTGTCATTCAGATTATTATGTTAATATTATCTATTTATTAGAACACCTTTCATCTAAGGTTAATAAAGAGCTTGACAACCACGAATTGGCACAAAGCTACGATAGACTGATAGGTGGTAAGACAAAAAATAATGTAGAGGTTAAGTTCCCCTACTCAAGGACAATCCATGAGACAGTGTCTGTGCTTCATCCAAAAGTTTAACCCTTTGTAAATGAAGAACCCAAGTGACACTATTCAGACAAAATTCTTGCAAGGCTGAACTTCGGAGTATGAGAAGATTCTGAAAAGGCAATGTGACAAGCACTTAAGCTTGACTACCTCTTAGTGCAGCTAATGAATGGCCCTCATAAGTGCATATTTGGGTGATAGTTATTGATGTATACACTGGGCTGATCGTTCCAGTCTTGGGAGGAAAGAAATTAGGAAAAAGCCCACATGGTCTAAGTTTGCTCAATCCATAGGCATCCCATTTTTTCTTCTAGTATTTTTAGTATGTGTTTGACATCAAAGAAAGATGCATATCAGAGAACCACTTAGTATCCCTCTATAATTTCCTTCAACTGAATCTAACACACATATCTGCTTCAATTATGAAATAAGTGTAAGTCACATTGAAGACATAATTATTTTATGCGTGTATTTAAGATGCAGTCTCCACTAGCTTTGACAACAGACTGGTTCCAAATAGGAAAAGGAGTACGTCAAGGCTGTATATTGTCACCCTGCTTATTTAATAACTTATATGCAGAGTACATCATGAGAAACATTGGGCTGGAAGAACCACAAGCTGGAATCAAGATTGCCAGGAGAAATATCAATAACCTCAGATATGCAGATGACACTAACCTTATGGCAGACAGTGAAGAGGAACTAAAAAGCCTCTTGATGAAAGTGAAAGAGGAGAGTGAAAAAGTTGGCTTAAAGTTCAACATTCAGAAAACAAAGATCATGGCATCTGGTCCCATCACTTCATGGCAAATAGATGGGGAAACAGTGGAAACAGTGTCAGACTTTATTTTTCTGGACTCCAAAATAACTGCAGATGGTGACTGCAGCCATCAAATTAGGAGATGCTTACTCCTTGGAAAGAAAGTTATGACCAACCTAGATAGCATATTACAAAGCAGAGACATTACTTTGCCAACAAAGGTCCGTCTAGTCAAGGCTATGGTTTTTCCAGTGGTCATGTATGGGTGTGAGAGTTGGACTGTGAATAAAGCTGAGCACCAAAAAATTGATGCTTTTGAACTCTGGTGTTGGAAAACACTCTTGAGAGTCCCTTGGACTGCACGAAGATCCAACCAGTCTATTCTAAAGGAGATCAGGTATACACGTGTTCCCCATCCTGAACCCTCTTCCCTCCTCCCTCCCTGAACCATCCCTCTGTATACATGTGGCAGATTCATGTTTGTATATGGCAAAACCAATACAATATTGTAAAGTTAAAAAATAAAATTAAATTTTAAAAAAATAAATAAAGGAGATCAGTCCTGGGTGTTCTTTGGAAGGAATGATGCTAAAGCTGAAACTACAGTACTTTGGCCATCTCATGTGAAGAGTTGACTCATTGGAAAAGACTCTGATGCTGGGAGAGATTGGGGGCAGAAGGGGATGACAGAGGATGAGATGGTGGATGGCATCACTGACTCAATGGACATGAGTCTGAGTGAACTACAGGAGTTGGTGATGGACAGGGAGGCCTGGCATGCTGCAATTCATGGGGTCACAAAGAGTCAGACACGACTGAGTGACTGAAATGAACTGACTGAAGATGCAGTAGCAGAATGTCAATAAATAGATTAGTGGTTGAATAAGTTTATAGTTCATTGACATTTGTATTGTTCAGAAATACTTGAAAACATTAGGCAGTTCTAAGTCCATGGACATGAGGAATTCTAATATGTACTTTCCCCAATCAGTCCATTCTAAAGGAGATGAGTCCTGGGTGTTCTTTGGAAGGAATGATGCTAAAGCTGAAACTCCAATACTTTGGCCACCTCATGAAAGGAGTTGACTCATTGGAAAAGACTCTGATGCTGGGAGGGATTGCAGGCAGGAGGAGAAGGGGACAACAGAGGATGAGATGGCTGGATGTCATCACCGACTCAATGGACGTGAGTTTGAGTGGACTCCGGGAGTTGTTGATGGACAGGGAAGCCTGGCGTGCTGTGATTCATGGGGTCGCAAAGAGTCGGACACAACTGAGCGACTGAACTGAACTGAATATGTATTTTCATATTTTAAATTGCAGAACATTATGCCATGATCTTACTGATTGCAGAAAACATCTCTGCTATATATGAGTGCATGCTTGTATGATTAATAAAAATTAAGGATACAAGCTCAAGTGATTGTTTGCTTCTACAGAGGGAAGTGGAACTGGTAAGCAAAGGAATTTCAGCTCTTGCTATCTGTATATGTATTATTCTAATGCTTAGGAATTGTGCATGCACTTATGTTTCATTTGGACAATTTATATAACTTGAAAAGGTGCCATACCGTAGTGATTAAGAATACAGGCTCTGGAGCCACATTGCCTGTGTTCAAACCCAGATTAACACTCTCTGTATGGCCTGGTGTAATGTACTCTGTGTGTCTGTTTATTTGACTCACACCTTACAGAGAGTTACAAGTGGAATTAAACAAATGAATATAAGCTATTTGTTTGTAGTCATCCTTAACAAAAAGAAAGGATTTAAAAACATTTACTATTATTATCTTCATATTAGATGATTTTGAGGATGATGATGATAATAACAAATAGAGGATCAGAGAAGAATCTTGTATGAATAAGGAAGGAATGTAATTAAATGGAAAAAGATGATGTGGGTGGCATCAGCCTTAAACCATGGCAACATTTAATCTCAAAAGACGCTTGAGAATTAGGAACTTTGAGGACAAAAGTGTGCTCCAAGGACTATATAACATGATAGGGTGTCACACAATTATTAGGAAAACAAATAGTAATTCTGAAATAATCAAGCAGATACAGTCCTGGTGTTCTTTGGAAGGAATGATGCTGAAACATTACTTATTACTTGTTAAAGTCTGTCTAGGATACAGAACAGTACAGAGATTAAAATAGCAAATACCACATTTTTAACAGTTCCATTCTATGTCAAATCTTCATGTTTTATCTATTCTCCCCACTTCTCCCCCATCTCTTACAAATACAGCTGAAGTTATTTCCTCTTGAACTCTCCCATTCCACTCTCTCTCTGCTCATGTCTAAGTGTGAATGCTTGTCTGAATTTGATGTTTATATTTCCCATGAATGCTCCAGGAACTTATTTAGAAATGTTTTATTAAATAATATAATAAACTTCTGCATGTTTTAAACTATATATAAAAAGAAACTAAAAATGGGATTTTTCTTGCTTCAGTTTCAATGAAGGCCTTAATGTGATAGATACTCAATACAACAGTTAGGATGTATCCCAAAAGGCACATTTTTCAATGTAGGTTTTCAAAAAGTAAGTGTATTATTTTGGGGTCCTTCTTAGATACTCTTAGATTAAGAAAATAAAAATTCAACAGATTAGAGAAGAAAAAATAAATTTTTGAAAAGATTCTTTGGAGAGAATTACTTCCATAATATAATCTGCCTTCCAGTGGGAGGGGATGCTGCTTCCTTCAGCATGACCTTAGAAAGAAGAGGCTTTGAAAGAACCATTTGGGAGAGTCAGAGATGTTACCTTTGAGTCTGAAATTTCATTTGACTCTGAGCTGACACATACCTGATGAATCTAAAGATGGGATGCATCAGAGAAGAGAGAAAAGAGGGCATTGTCTAAGAAGTAATAACCCACTGACAGGTGAGGAAGTTGAGGTTAACATTTTCCCTGGACAAGAATGTCAAGAGTGTGAAGGGTCTGAAACTTTAGCCTACTTTTGAGCTAACAAGGCATGCTGCCCAAATTTCCGGTAAACTAATAGGAGAAACAAGAGTTCTGAGTCAGAGACAAAAGCTAATTTACTAGTCACAGAAATAGTAATAGCCAGAGAATCAGCATTTGAACTACTTGCCCAAGCCCCAGCACCCACAGGGTGACACAAGAGAACTAAGACACACTTTCACAGGCATTGGGCTGGATCACAAGAGAGGAACCCTGAGCTTAAAGAACACAGGGCTTTATAGCTAGCAGTACTCTGTATGATATTTACCCCAGGGGCAGATATTATTTGTATTATACTGAACAACAAACCAATCCCTCTTTGCCCTGGAGTTAGAAATTCTCTGTTTTCCAAGAGTGCTCCCTATACAAACATTCTTGAAAAGGTAGTCTGGAACAAAGACAGATGGTGCCTAGGCTCAAAAGACACACAGGAACACAACAGACTCTTGGAGAACTGTCTCCCAACACAGATATGAAATACTGAGAGACAGATGCACCCTTGAGCCAGCTTACATCCAGCAGAGGGAGGACAGTCTGGCAGGGGTGGGTGATGAACCCTGGAAAACCAGATGCTGAGGATGGAAGCCACTAGCAAAAGGGAAGGCATAATCTTATCCACAGGCATTGCAGTCTGAGAGACCCAGCAAAGGAGGAATTATAACGTATCTAAGATACCAGGAAAAATATGGTATTTAAATTAAGAATGAGTTGATCAGAGTTGAGATTGAACATATTCAGTTGGAAGAGAATATGCAGTCAAAAATGGGAATGAGGTGTGGTTTGGGGAACAGAAAGGAATCCAATGTTACTGAAAGGAAATTCAAGAATTATTTTGATGAACATTTTAAATTCTCATTTCTCAAAATACTATATCCTTGTTCCTCTCTCTGGTCATGTATTGGATTGGCCAAAAAGTTTGAATTTTTTGTATGACGTTACAGAAAAACCTGAACAAACTTTTGGCCAACCCAATAAAATGAAGTCACTCAGTCGTGTCCAACTCTTTGTGACCCCATGGACTGTAGCCCACCAGGCTCCTCTGTCCATGGGATTTTCCAGGCAATAGAACTTGAGTGGATTGCCATTTCCTTCTCCAGGGGAATCTTCCCAACCCAGGGATTGAACCCGGGTCTCCCGCATTGTAGACAGATGCTTTACCGTCTGAGCCACCAGGGAAGTTTGGGCAGTAGTCTTCCAGGTGACTCAGTGGTAAAGAACCCACCTGCAGTGCAGGAGACATAAGAGATTTGGGTTCGATCTCTGGGTTGGGAAGTTTACCTGGAGGAGGGCATGGCAACCCACTCCAGTGTTCTTGCCTGGAGAATCCCATGGACAGAGGAGCTTAGTGGGCTGCTGTCTATGGGGTCGCACAGAGTCAGACACGACTGAAGTAACTTAGCACATAACACACACACACTAAGCAGCAATGCTGCTTTCAACTGGTCATATACGAGGGAGGAGGAATAGGGTCTGTAAAGAACTGAGCTGAATACAATTCACACTACAAAGATATTTAATATTTCCATTGGCTAAAAGAAAATGGAATAGAAACCTACTTGGATTTTCAAAGACTGAACACGACACCAACAACCATAAGGAATTTGAAAGCAAAGTCTTTGTAACAGCCAGGTAAAATATAGATTGTCTTTATTATTGCTTTATGTTCTAGAAGAATTTAATTTTTTTTTAGCTTTCTGTCCCTTTTTTTGTAACTATACAAATGCAACTTATTTTTGTGAATGATAATAGATTCTGATCTAAAGTAACATGTTTTACTTTGACATTTACAAACACACAGCTGTGGGAACAGATAAATCTGGCACAATGTTTATTTTCTAAGTGTGTGAAAGGAAATGGGACACTTCTGCTTCATAGAACTCATATAGCATTATAAATCTAAACAATACTATAAAGCTGTCCCTGAAATGGAAAAAAGTGATAGCATAATTTGACATGTCCTTTATATCATGTAACATTATGTTGTCTTAGTGTCTCATGCAACATGATATAGAGCCATTTAGAATCAGGTAACACTGAATTGCATTTACTCCAATTCACACATTTGGAAAATGAGAAAAGGATGCCTAATATATGCATAACATTCAAAACTACTATTAAAAATTCAGATGAAGAATGAAATTATTGAGCTCCAATCATGTAGTCCAAGAAAGACTTGGATTATCATATATGCCTCTAGAATACAACTATTAGATATTTCCAGTGATAAACCACCCCTGGAATACTTTACAAATCTCCTGAGGATTAAACAGCCATCTACTCTCTCCGTTACACTTTTCATTCTTTCTGCACCCAATTTCCGTCTTTTCTAATTAGATAGTTTCTCCTACACTCACAGCTACCATGACCTAAAAAATGATAAATATTAAGTGAGGAACACATTCATTAGATGAACAGATTATTCAACAACAGCACAAAATAGGATTAAAACAATTTGAGGGGGTAATTAAAATATAGTTTCTCTCTAAGATCAGTTGTTCTTAGTGGAAGATCAGAGTGGAAGGTAATTTTACTTCTGGGGGACAAATGGCAATTTGGAAACATTTTTGAACATCATGATTTTAGGTGGGGTTTACTACTGAAATCTAGTGGATATTGATTGAAAGGAATAGGCTTCATATAAGAGATATGAGTTTCAGTTTTGTCCAGGGACTTCACAGAGGTCTATAGCCGAGGAATATATATATATATATATTCTTATATATATATATATATATATATATATGACTATGTAGCAAAGGAATTGCAGAAAAACATCTACTTCTGCTTCACTGACTACCTCTTTGACTGTGTGGCTCACAACAAACTTGGAAAATTCTTAAAGAGGTGAAAATATCATATCACCTTATCTGTCTCCTGAGACACTGGCATGCAGGTCAAGAAGCAACAGTTAGAACCAGATGTGAAACAATGAAATGGTTCAAAATTGGGAAAGGGGTACTTCAAGGCTAAATATTGTCACCATGCTTATTTAATTTTTTATATGAAGAGTACATTCAGAAAACTAAGAACATGGCATGTGGTCCCATCACTTCATGGCAAATAGATGGGAAACAATGCAACCAGTGAGAAACTTAATTTTTTTTTTAGGCTCCAAAATCACTGCAGATGGTGACTACAGCCGTGAAATTAAAAGAAGCTTGCTCCTTGGAAGAAAAGCTATGACCAACCTAGAAAGCTTATTAAAAAGCACAGACATTACTTGACCCACAAAAGTCTGTCTAATCAAAGCTATGGTTTTTCCAGTAGTCATGTATGGATGTGGGAATTGGACTACAAAGAAAGTTGAGTGCCAAAGAATTGATGCTTTTAAACTGTGGTGTTGGCGAAGACTCTTGATCTTTGGACTGCAAGGAGATCCAACCAGTCAATCCTAAAGGAAATCACTCCTGAATATTCATTGGAAGGACTAGTGCTGAAGCTGAAGCTCCAAAACTTTGACCACCTGATGCAAAGAGCTGACTCATTGGAAAAGACCCTGAGAAAGATTGAAGGCAGGGGGAGAAGGGGATGACAGAGGACGAGATGGTTGGATGGCATCACTGATTCGATGAACATGAGTTTGAGCAAGTTCTGGGAGATAGTGAAGGACTGGGAGGCCTGGCATGTTGCAGTCCATGGGGTCACAAAGAGCTGGACAGAACTTAGTGACTAAACAACAACAGCCGCCTAGGAAACAGCCTCCCAGAACATCTGAAAGACCTCTTCTGAATAGACAGAGGGAGAAGCCAGAATATATATGATTTTGGGCTAAGGAATACATGCACTAAAGCTTATATCTTGGTGGAAGATTACTGCTAGTCTAAAAGAACATATATCTCAAGCTTTTGATATTAGTGCCTTCCTCTGTATGAGAAGATCCCAAACCTTGGTTCCTTAAAATTCTTTCCGAGATATACATCTAACATCTAAGGCAACTGTTTTTCCCAAAGCCCAGAGTTACACATTCTGTTTTTTGGTTCTGAATTCCTTTCATGCTGCATTGTTGGTCAATGAGTGCAAAGGCTAATGATTTAAACCATGCAGAAATGAATAGTGGGCAATAGTCTATGGTTTACAGGATTAAAGCCCAGGAATGATGCTTAATATCCTGCAATGGATAGGGCACCCCCCACAACAAAGAGTCATCCAACCCCAAATGTCAGTCATATTGAGGTAGAGAAGACCTGCCCAAAAGACACTTCAGCCCACATCACTCCCATCTGGTCTTCTCCATGTCTTTTCTCACAGCAAACTTTTGCCTCCTATAATAGAATTTTTCTTGCAAAGCACTAGTTATCCACGCACCAACTAATTTAAATCAACTCTTCTAACGCCTATAACTTGTTATCACTTATTATCTCCAGTTTAATGGAATGCAAGGCACTGATGTCCTCTCTACCTTCTAACTATATAATATGAGTCTGTGGTCTGTGGAAACTCACCTATTTCTAGAATATTCCTTGAACAACAACAACAAAATCTCTGGGAAAGTGATGACATCTGTGGCTGCCCATTCTCTGGGTCTCAAAATGCCCTTTCCTCCTGAGGATGCTATCAAAAATCTTTTGGCTTGCTAGTTAGTTAAACCATCAGGCAAATTTTGTGATATATCTTGTGGAGTCAAATCACCCTCATCTCAACCAAAGTGTGCTTAAAGGATTGAAATAATCAGGAAGTCAATAGTGGGACATTTGTATTCAAGGATTTTCATCAGTATTTATTCTGGAAAGAAATACAATAGTTAATTTACTTGGATTTCACCTGAAATCCAAGTGATTTTTTTTTTTAATTCCTGCATCTGTCTGGATGCTTCAACTGGATTGTTATAGCTGTCATTATCCTGATCTAGTGAACACTCTGCTGTGCAGCCGGGATCCCCCTTCAGAATTCATAGGTTTGTTCTCTCAGCTGCTGGGAGTGCTGTCATTTAAGTTCTGTCCTGAACTTGAGGATAGTCACCTTGGCCAAGGTCACGCCCTTTCCCCTGAGCATCCTGTATATAGTGACTGATCAAGCATACAAGGACCTAACCCCAAATCCGTATATCTTAGGTGGGCATCCAAGGTATCAGACTCCTCGTGGGGAAGGATGTAACTTTGGTATTACTGCCTGGGAGCCCACTTTCTTCCTCTGCATCATCCAGCTTCCTTCGCTTCCTGGGACATTGCCTAGTAAACTTTCTGCTAAATTTCATTTCAGAATCTCAGAGAACTGACCCGCAGCCCCAGATTTATTAGATCACCTTGTTTTTATACTGTAACAAGCATATATTTTGTACAACAATAATGCCTATTATATATAAAAATAGGTAAGGCTCATGACAGTGAAGATGAAATTGGGATTTAGACCTTCATTGTTAAGTAAAATGTGTTCAACCCAAATGAGTGCTTTCTTTTCCTTCTATGTGCCAAGGATTTCAATAGAGGGCTATATTTATTCCACTTCCTAACATGCATCAGTGTGCTGATGATTATTTGCTTGTTGAGTACAAATGTAGAAGGGTGCAATTTTGCTAACAGTTCTTTCTCTCCTTTCCTTCCTTTTTTTTTTTTTTTTTTTGACAGAGCCTGGATTGATGGACTAACTAATTTATGGGACCCGCTGTGAGAGATAAGCCTCAGTTTGATTATCAGGACTGTCTGAGGTGGAAAACTGAAATCACTGTGTATTCAATTAGTTATCAAATCTTGACACACCAGGTGCAGGGGTCACTCCACAAAGTGGTTGCTGTGGAGTAAGAAAACATTCAGAAAAGGAGTTTAGAAAAACTTGGCACTGTTGAGCCACTTCGTGATAGATTACCTGAAATGGCCCGTGTTCAACATCAGAACGGGGCTGCTTTGACAGTAGGTAAGAGGATAAATCAATGCATTTGGAAGTGCTGTAAACAAATCAATATAAAAAAGGAAGAAAAATTGGGCTTTCAAGAAAGGGTCAGATGCACTCTCTGGATTTAGATAAAACAGGCTGGATATCATGAGGCCCTCACATTTAGGGATAGAACAGGCCAGGGCAAAATAAGAAATAAGGCCACACCATGTCCTGGCCTTGTCATTTGTGACTTTGCTGATTAAAAATTAGCAGATGGAAGGAGGAAATACACATAAAAATTCAGCCTTTTTCATAAACATTGATCATGGGAAGGAATTCCCTAGGTCCTTGGTTTATGATTAGAAGAATGAATTAACCTCACCAGCCAACATACATCTAGCTTACTCTGTGGACATGCCCACAAGTCAGGGAAACTGTATTATATAATGTGAATCTCTCCAGCTGTTTCACCTGCCTTGTTTCACCCTCTGCCAGATGAAAAGGTAGGCTATGGGGAGGGTGGGGAGAAGAGAGCAAAGACAGGTACTGCTGAGTCTCCCTTCCCATTCATTCACCCGCTTCAAAGAAAAGAGGTGAAAATTAAACAAGTCACTGGGTGATATTAGTTTCTCTTGTGTTCTCTGCAAAGAAAGCTACCACTCTGCAAGCCTGGCCACTATTGGAGCTCCATCAACTCTTTGATGGGTTTTGAGGGCCTTGTCAGAAAAGCTTGTCGTTATCAAGAATCTTCTCCTCTGACCTTACCCTCTTTGTTTACATGCTGTTACAGATCTTCTCCTCTTCCTTCATTCTCCTATATCAAGAATGAGTAATTTTATCTGAGCCAGTCTCCTCAAAAGTCACTAATCCTTCCTGGGAAATCTTTAGATCTCATCCACATAGAATCATGGCATGACCATCCTCACATTCTTCCCCAGAACAGTAGTTATCCTTGGCATTAATTACCGTGAAGGAAAAGAAAGATGCATAAAAATATCACTTCTGGCTTCTAATAATTATCCTGTCTTTCAGTGATGTAAATATTTACCCATATTTTCAAAGTTTTCCCTCTCTGACCACAGTGCTCAGAAATACACCTGTTGCACAATATACCTGTTTCTGTACAATTTTTTTTTTCCATTCTCCTTGAACCAAAATCACCAAGTGGCAGAATTTAGCAGAAAGTTTACTAGGGAATGTCCCAGGAAGTGAAGGAAGCTGGCAGTAATACCAAAGTTACATCCTTCCCCACAAGGAACAGAATTTGTCACCCCAAAATATGTCACTTTGGCATCAGGATTATCCTGAGCTAAAGGCAATCAAAACCCAGCAAATTCAGGAAAAGCTCTTTACTGTGCCTTCAACTGCCTACATTTACTTTGGAAAGGGGGCCTGTACCAGGAAGAGAACCACTACCAGAGACACCTTTTGAGCTCAGAAACTTACCTGCATAACAGAGAAACCTTTGTTTTCTAAACATCCCCTCTGCCCACCTGGGAATGTACTTTCTCTTCTTTGTATTTCCAGAGCCCCACCCTTCTTTTAGCTCATGATGTTATGTAAGCTTTAATTATCTGGCTGCCTTTGGAGTCTTCATACTTTTATAGCACACCTGTATGTAAGTAATTTTGTTTTTTTCTCCAGTTAATCTCTCGTGTCAATTTAATTATTAGACCAGCCAAAAAACTTAGAAAGGAATAAGGGAAATTTGTTCCACCCTTACAATTTCTCCTCACATAACTTAGATAGTACTGTGAACAGTAACAACATAAAGGACAAAGAGCCTTACCATCATCCAATTGCACAAGGGCAATGTTGCAGCCCACTGAGTGTGCACCCCAAGAGGGAGAGGAATTCAGGATGAAAACCAGGGTGAGACACTCTGTGCTTTGTTGAAGCATGCCTTTAGACAGTTAGACTGCATATCCCGGGAAGAATTTCAGTGACCACAGATTCTTCTATCTTCCTATACTTAAGAAAGCACTAAAATCATTAGCTTGAGATTATCTATTCTTTGAGATTAGCAGTAAACTTTCAC
Organism: Bos indicus; assembly: GCF_029378745.1. NCBI lineage: Eukaryota > Metazoa > Chordata > Mammalia > Artiodactyla > Bovidae > Bos > Bos indicus. The sequence goes on along the minus strand of NC_091766.1, from coordinate 35,625,115 downwards.
CAAAATGGGTGCTTGACTACACGTATTTCCTAGCCATATATATATGTGTGTATATATATATATATATATATATATACATACACTGGTTCTTCCCCCACCTCTTCATAGAAGTTCCTCAGAGCTGTCTTTTCAGGCAATAGTCCCAGGTAAGACTCTGAATAAAACTTAAATTCACAATTCTTACGCTGCATATCTTTCTGCAAGTCAACAATACCCTGCTCCCCCAATTCATATATGTATTCACTTCTTTTTTGTGTCAGACAAATCTGGTAAAGTGTCTTGACATTTGACTTCAGATCTAAGGCAAAAGGTTTCACGGTCTGCAACCTCAAATTACTTCCAGACTTTTTGAGATGCTGTTCTCTGTAAAAGTTCATACACATAAGTGCATGAGTTTTACAGAACACATATTACTTCTTCAAACTGGTTTCTTAAATTTGTGTGTGTGTGTACCTCATTTGAAATGCACATTTTGTAAGACTTTTGAAGTCACACATATAAGGTAGAACACATGAATGCAGCTATCATATTTATGGTAGGTGTGTGTGCTCAGTCATGCCTGACTCTTTGCAACCCCATCGACTGTAGCCCGCCAGGCTCCTCTGTCCATGGGGATTCTCCAGGCAAGAATAGTGGACTGGGTTGCCATTTCCTCCTCCAGGGGATCTTCCCAACCCAGGGACCGAACCCACATCTCTTGCATCTCCTGCACTGGCAGGCAGATTTTTTTATCTCTCTGCCACCTGGGAAGCCCATCATATTTATTAGTATAAGAAAAAATGAAATAATGACAAACTGGTGACAGATTGAATTCTGACCAGAAAAAGAAATAATACAAACTTTGAACCTAGCTTGGCTTTCAGACAGGATGACCAATTTTATCATTTTTCCCAGGATTGTCCTTGTTTTAAAGCTAAGAAATCTCACAGTCTGAGAACCCCTCAGTTCTGGGCCATTACTCACTTTATTTCCAAAAGAGATCACAAAACATCAAAAACAATTTATAGCAGAAACTCTTAATCATCTACCTTGAGAGAAACAGCATAAAAACATCAATATGGTGGATAAAACAGACAAACCATTTGAGGACTACAGTAATAAAATATGCTGCATACTTTGATTATTCAGAAATGTTTACATTGACCAACTGTCTGAGACTTCAAGTTGGAAATCATTGATTGTGTAACATGTGTTTATGATTGGATACTGTTTCAATCAGCAGCATGTATATGCATAGTCAAGAAAAAGGCAAAGAAAGCATTTTTAAAAATTCAAAAAATTAAGCAGTTATGATTCTAAACAGTTGCATGGACACAAAATGAATATGATATTTGGGGCAGCAGTGAGACCAATAATGATTTAAAAATAGAAATAGCACTTAGTTCAAAAATGAGACCTGTGTAATAATGTGCAGGCTAAATGAACAATTGTAATCCTAAATTAAATCTTAGAAATAGAATACCTTAAACATTTCTGAATTTAATGTAACCATGGCCTACTAGCAGGACTTAGAGACTCAGTGGTAAATAATCTGCCTGCAATGCAGGAGATGTGAGTTCAATCTCTGGGTCAGGAAGATTCCTGGGAGGAAGGCAAGGCAACCACTCTGGCATTCTTGTCTAGAGGATCCCATAGACAAAGGAGCCTGGAGAGCTGCAGTCCCTGGGGTGACTAAGAGTCTGAGGACATGACTGAAACGACTGGGCACACAAAGGTCTGCCAGAATTTCTAGAATGAAATTCTCTGTCTGAAGAAAAGATGTAAAATGTCTGTGGTTCCAGGTGAGAGGGAGCAAAATCTACAACCCAAATACGCCTCTTTGGCATACTGATTATTTTGAGCTGATTATTTTTAAGAAACAGCAAATGAAGGTGAAGCTATGTAAACTAAGTAGGAGTTACCCTTTTCAGGAGATATTTGTATTTATAAAGAAAATCTCCATTTATAAGAGTGTCTTCCTCTTTGTGCTAGTAAGAGAATGTTGACTATGAATCTGTAGAAACTCATCAATGCGTCAGGCAATGATTTACATCCCCATAACAACCTTACTCTGTTTACTGTGCTTTTCCTGGTAACCTCCCATGACTGACTCCCCAATCCCAACATCTTCTTTTGTCTTTAACTTAAGATGATATTTAAGGTGGTAAACCATTTCAGGGTTTCCCCGATGGTGCAGATGGTAAAGACTCTCTCTACAATGCAGGAGACCTGGCTTCAATCCCAGGGTTGGGAGGATCCCCTGAGAAGGAAATGGCAACCCACTCCAGTATTATTGCCTGAGAAATCTATGGACAGAGGAACCTGGTGGCCTATAGTCCATGGGGTCACAAAGAGTCAGACATGACTGAGTGAACAAAGTCTTGGACTATTTCAGGGAGTTTCTCAGTTTTCCTGTGTATCTCCCATGTATCCAGAAACTATACATGTTATTAAACCTCTATTTGTTTTTCTCTTACTATTTTGGGGGAGAGGTAGGATCTCAGTTAAGAACCTAAAATGATACGTAGAGGAAAAATCACTTTTCTTCCCCCACACAGGCATACAGTGGGACATTAAGGATGCATCCCAAAGATCTATATCTAGACGCAGTAGAATATAATTTATATAGGATTTGAAGGAAGATTAGACCCAGTGTTCCACAGCAGCTGAAACTGAGTCCCCCTAAAACTGAGTTCCCCTACCAAGTTTATGATGAACTTCTCCATCCAAAACTTATTTCCTTTCTTATCCTACCCTTGTTCCCCTCAGTATTGAGGAGTATTAAAGGAAAGGGGAACGTGAAACGGCGCAGGACCCTATGGGGCCTTCCTGGGTACAAAAGCCCCTCTGGTCTCTCATTGCTCTTTGTAGGAAAGGCTTTAGTTTCCTAGGCCTTCCCTGAGTTCCAAAGAGCAGACTCAAGCAGTTACTAATTAGGGAAATGAAGAAATGCAAAAACAAAGGAAAAGCAATCAAGAAACTATAGTTTAGCAATCAAACAAAGTCCTAGTTACTACTCAAGGCGTGTCTGATGCATATTTTTGAGTTGTTCTGCAGAAAATAACCACCCCATCCAGGTTAAGGATAGTGACCACATGCTGACCACAAGCATGCAGACCCTAGACTGGTTGAAACCAGAAGGATGACGATTGAGATTCCTGAAGTCACCCTGTTACCTCACTTGGCAGTGAGAATGAATTCACAATCAGAATGAATTCCATGACTGAAACCCTCACCCAAAGTGCTATATTTTAAACTCTTTCCTAAATGCTATCAGGGAGTTCCAGTCTTCTGAACAAGAGTTGCCCTTTGTTCCTGGCTTGTTGTCCTGCAAATAAACACCATACTTTCCTGCACAGCAACCAGGTGTCAAAACTGGAACAAGCAGACCCAGGGTGTCATCTCAGTAACACAGTTTTGGGTGAATGCCTATGGAAAGTTATTCAGGAATACACTAAGCTCACGAAGATATCAAAGAGAACTGCTCTAGCTACTCAACAATGTCTATCAACCTTCTTATGTTTCCACAGTTTGATCTCCTAAGTGAAATATTTCATATGCTTTCCAGTTTTCTCAATATGATATCCAGTGGCCTTGGCCTGCAGCAGCTTGGAGTGGGACTTGGGGTCCTAGCTGGAGACTGAGGCCAGGCTGTGGTGGGGAAAGCACCAGATCCTAACTACTAGACCAGTGGTCAGTGACAAGGGCCCTGGCTCTTTGGCTTTGCAGAAAAGAATATCCCCAAGGACAGAAAGTTGTGAAGCAAGTAAAGTGTTTATTAAGAGGAAAGAGAGTACAGTACGTGTGAATAGACACATGGGCAGACTCAGAGAGAGAGTCCCTGAGTTGGGCCCGTGTGGCGGTTTAAATCGCTTAGATAGGGCATTTCTTCCAGTTTTCCTTTGGCCAATCATTTTGATTTGCCTGGTTCACAGTCCATATTTGGTACATCTCAGAACCCTTCCATGTTTGCACACACAGCCAAGATAGATCCTACCACAAGCGTCTGGGTAGAGCATCCCTTAACATCACTCTTCCTTTGGCCTGCAAGGAGCCCTTTTTGTGCAGGTATGGTCGAGGACATCTCCTGACTTCAGGAACAAAAAATATGTGGTCTGGGCAGGGCTCAGCCTCCTCACCTTAATTATCCTGCTGTTAATTATCCTGCTGTTCCTGTCTTGAAGTTTTGGTTAATAGGGAATGAATCTCCAATTACTTTACCCTGGACCCATCTGCCTCCTACCTCAAAACTTCCTACCAATCTTTGATATTCATCTTAAAAAATTATTTTTGCTTTATTTTTCCCAGATAAAGTTAATGCATTCTGTAAATTTTCAGTCACCTAATTAACAAATTGTCCTGCATTCACACCCATGCTTCCTCATTCTCTTTTCTTACAATGAAGTTTACTCCTTTCTAAGACAAATTGCTCTACAAAATCTGGAGAATTCATAACCACCCAACCTCCCAGGGAACTCACACTACTCCATTTCCCTCTCACACCCTACTTCCCCTTCCTTTAGCATTTTATTTTTATTTAATTGCACCTCTTTTCTTTTTTATTTTCTTGATCAGAACTCCCCCCAAATTTTCTACTGTAAAAGCTTTTTTTTCAAAAAAGAATTAGCTTTCTTTTCTTCTGATCTCCTTTCATATATTCTTGCTTTCAACCATATTCTCTTTAAGTCTTTATTTTCTTCTTCTTCTACCATCTTTTATTTTCTGTTTCTTTTTTAATTACTTGAAATGTACTCTTTGCTCACTATTCTAATATAAATCTATATTTTATGCTAATATAAATCTGTATTTTATTCTAATACAAACCTATTAGATTATATTTTTCACAGCAAAGCTTTATCTGCATCTCACAAAATTTTATATATAATATTTATTTTTAATTGAGATAGTTTTCTAATTTTTTAAGATTTCTTTTTTAATGTGCTTGACCATGGCTAGGCAGCCACCCCAATATTCTTGTGTGGAAAATTATATGGACAAAGGAGCCTGGTCAGCTATAGTCCATGGGGTCACAAGGAGTCAGACACAACTGAGCACACACACACACATTTTCACGGCATTTGCTTTGAAAAATGGTCAGCATGGACTATTAATAAGAACATGTCTGAACTTAAAGGAAAATGAGTAGTGTGGGTTCTCTAAATCTGAATGTCCTTCATTGATTCATTTTGGAAGGCAAAATAATCCCCCTCTCAAGATGTTCATGTCCTAATTCCAGAATCAGAGAATATATTACATAACAGGGCAAAAGATACTTTGTACATGCTATTAAATTAAGGACAATAAGATAAAGGGAGTAGTCTGGATTACCCATAGCAATCCTGTGATTACAGTAGCCAATATAATTGCACAAACTCTTAAAACAGAGAACTTTCAAGCTGTGGTCAGAAATAGAGATATGATATGTGACAAAGGAAGAAGGATCAAAGAGATGCAATGCTACCGGCTTCAGAGATGCAGAAGAGGGGACATAAGCCAAGGAAAGTTGGCAGACTCGAGAAACTAGGAAGGGTGAAGAGACAGATTTCCCCTAGAACTTTCTGAAAGAAATACAGCTCTGAAGAGTCCTTGATGTTTGCTCAGCAAGACCCTTGTCTTCCTTGAATGCTTCTGCCATAGGAAAACAAAATTTTGTAGTTTTAAGTCACCAAGTTTGTAGTGCAACAGCAGTATCAATAGAAAATGAATATGTTTATCTTATTTTTGTGTTTTCCATATAATGTACCACTTCTTTCTTGAACTCTCCTCATGATTTATGACTCCATGCTCCTCTGTTTCCTTCCTTTGTTGGGGTAGACTTTCTTCACTATGTTTTGAAAATGGTTCTTTGTTTACATATACAATTAATGTTGATATAACTCTGGTAATTTTTCCCTATCCTAGTAAATTTCCCAACTAACTTTTTGCCTTGGTTATATCATCTATGGGCTTCCCTGGTTGCTCAGCTGGTAAAGAATCCACGTGGAATGCAGGAGACCTGGGTTCGATCCCTGGGTTGGGGAAGATCCCCTGGAGAAGGAAACAGCCACCCGCTCCAGTATTCCGGCCTGAAGGATTCCATGGACTGTATAGTCCATGGGCTCGCAGAGTCAGACACGACTGAGCAACTTTTACTTTCACTTTTTTTTTCATATCATCTATGTCAGTGCTTCTCATTCGGGGTAATTTTGACCTCCAGGGGACAACTGACAATGTCTGGAGTCTGTTTTCACAGATTGAGGATCTGTGACACCTAGAGAGAAAAGGCCAGGGATGCTGCACAGCATGTAAATGCATAGAATATTACCCCACAATAAAGAATCATTGTGTACAGAATGTTAAGGCTGAGAAATCCTAATCTAGTCAACTACTCTATATCTAAAAATTGAAATAATAATATCCTCTCCAATTTGCTAAAATTTTCACTATTAAAATAAATGGCAATATCATTTTGCCAGTTTCCCAAAATGGTATTTGGGGTATCATTTGTATCTCTTTTAAATTCTATCATTTCACAAATCCTATGACTTTCCTTCTCTGAAACTCCATGTAAACTTAGATTTTTAAGAGACTTCTCAGGGGAAAATTCTCATTTTTTGGTGGAATAAATACTTTTAAGGATCTTATTCTAGCTTATCTCTTCAGCCTTTATGTCTTATCATTTCATCTCTTATAGGCACAGAATAACTATTAGCACTATCAACTTAGTAATATCCTCAAGAAATCTTATATCTAACAAGAGATTTAGAATAAACTGTCAGATCCCTAGCATCAAAGACTTACTCAAATGTAAAAAGAAAGCTAGCATTTGGGGTATATTAGGATACTATGAGAGAATTTAGTGGAAAATAAGAATGGATAGTAATCTTCTTGCTGTCCTGGAACTGGACCCAATAGAAGTCAGCACCCTGTTCTTCTTCCATCTTATCAAAGGAGAACTAGCTGGTTAACAGCATCTGTTTGTATAACCTGCTCTTCTTGTCTTCATCACTGTAACAGGAAGGAAAGAATTAGAATGAGAGTGAAAGGCAGTCAGGAGAATCGAGTGTGCTTCGCCTCAGTGGACTTTAGATGCCTACCACTTCCCACTCTACCAAGAAAGGGGATAGGATTGGAAAAGGATGATGGAGTTAGACTTCATATATTAAGAAACTGGGTAATGGAGAGGCTTCTGAAGGACATTCCAAAAAATTTACACATGTGCTCCAATTTACACATGTACTCCAATTTACACATGTGCTCCAATTTACACATGTGAGATTTTGGATTCAGACACCTCAGAACAACAGCACACTTCCATGCTCGGTTTCAGGGAAAATACTTTGTTTCTTTCCTCTGATGCATCCTTCCTACTCCAGTACCAGAAAAAGAAGAAAGAGGATGGAAAGAATGGTCCATTCCCCAGTTCCCTCCAAGCCAAGGTCAAGACGGAGTGAAGAAGATGGGATCAGAGGTTTAAAATGGGCCTACTTTTGCTTTTAAATAAACAAAACTGACAGGAAAATTGCATGATGGTTTAGTGATGATAAAGGATGATTTGATATGCATAAATACATACTATTTGAAAGAGAGATGAGATAAAAATAATTCTATTTCAAGTTTAATATCACTTCAAGTTCAGATTGTTTAATAGATGATTTAATTTACCATTCTGATATTTAAAATATCTAGAAAAATCACCCTAGAGTACAGTTGGGGGAAAATGTCTATAAGAATATTCATTCATGAAAAAATATCTGAGGTAGCTAACTTTTACTTTAATCTTTATATTTTTATTCTGCTGTTAAAGAATATTATACAGAGATAAACAAAAAAAAAGAGTATTAATCTCATTACTCAAAGAACCCCTGTTGACATTAAAATGTATATTGCATGTAAATGGTCAGAAAATACTTACAAAAGTCTTTGATATGAAATGCTAATATCCTTTATTTAATTCCTAGATCCAGTTTCCTCTATGTATTTCCTTAAAAGTAAGGACATTTTTACAAATATATTTTTCTGATAGAGTGTATATATTGGCATATATATAGTATTTACTTACTTATTTTTATCAAAAGGATCCCATATAACTATGTCAAAACATGTAGATTTTACTTCATTCCATTTAACATGTGATAAATACAATTAAAATTTTTAACCACTTCCTAGCTAATATTCTAGCTTTTTACTATTATAAATAATGCTGCAAGGCATATCCTAGTGTACATTTTGGCTTCTTTCATGAAATATAAGAGTTTCTGCTTGCCAACTTATGTGCCAACACCAAATATCATTAAGATTTTTAAATAGTTGCCATATTATGGATTAAAGTATTATCTGTTATTTTGCCTTACATTTATTTAATTATAAGTGAGACTGAGTTTCTAATATATTTATTAATATCTTTAGTTTTTATTCAATGAAATAATCATGCATATAACTCATATATTATTTTCTATAAGGTTTTTTATTTTTTTTTTGTATTTTTTTCATTAACTTGTATGGGATCTGTAAATCAAGTAAATTTGCTTTTTGCCTGAAATTTGCAATACACTCATATTTCACTATGTATTATGTATCATTTAATATTTTCTTGGTTATTTTTATCATATAAAAGCAGTAAAATTACCCTAATCTTTCTTTTTATAGACTCTCAGTTTCCTCTGTTGTTCAGAATAGCCTGTGTGTGTGTGTGTGTGTGTGTATCAGAGAAGGCAATAGCACCCCACTCCAGTACTCTTGCCTGGAAAATCCCATTGACAGAGGAGCCTGGTAGGCTGCAGTCCATTAGGTCACTAAGAGTCAGACACAACTGAGCAACTTCACTTTCACTTTTCACTTTCATGCATTGGAGAAGGAAATGGCAACCCACTCCCGTGTTCTTGCCTGGAGAATCCCAGTGAAGGGGGAGCCTGGTGGGCTTCCATCTATGGGGTCGTACAGAGTCGGACACGACTGACACAACTTAGCAGCAGCAGTGTGTGTGTGTGTGTGTGTGTGTATGTTTGTGTGTGTGCGTGCGCGTGCTAAGTCTCTTCAGTCATGTCCAACTATTTGTGACCCTATAGACCATAACCCGTCAGGCTCCTCTGTTCATGGAATTCTCCAGGCAGGAATACTGGTGTAAATAGCCTACCTTATTCCAGTAAATAAATTCATTCTTACCTTCTTCTAACAAGTTTATAAATTAAATCTTTACAATTAAAGCTTTACTGCATCTGAAATGTATTTGGGTATATTAAGAAAGACATATATAAAATGAGGTAGCTGGTCATTTCTCTACCCTATGTATAGAATAATCCTCATATTTCCCCACTTATATGAAATGCAACTTGCTCACATAAAGTATATTCATATTTACTGTCAGGAACAAGACATCAATCCCCATTGTGTCCCCACTGTAGTTTACCCTTTCTAGAAGATCATGATGGAACTTGACAAGATACAGAAATAAGAAATATAAAACTTATACAGGAGTATAAAAAATGTTCACTTTCTCTCAGATAATTTGACTGCAATACTAGAAATTTCCCTCATAAAATCAACTGAAAAACTATTCAAAACATAAGAATTTAGTAACTGGCATGGTGATAACATTAGTAGTAGTTTTTCAATTGCCTCATTCTCTAAAGTATTGTATTAGTTACCATTGAGTGATCTTTTCTTTTCTTTTTTTATTTTATTCATGGCATGAACTTTAACTGGCCATGATATACTGACATATTATACTTCTGCATCATTTAATTCAATTTGCTAATACAGGCATTTCTTTATCTGAATGAATTCTGAAAAGTCATTGAATACTAAATTTTGAATAACAGGAGTCTTTGTTCTATTATTTTAAATGTGAAAAATATTTTGTTCCAAATCTATTTCAAAATCTCAACAAATTTTCCCCAAATACTACTTATATATCCTAAGTACTTCCATAATAACTTACTGAGAATTCCTTCACTGTGTAATACATTTAAAACACTGATTATCCAATTATTCAATAATTAAACACACAAAGGCATATATATGTGGGAGATAAAAATTCTGTTTAGAATACAATAATACAACTTTAGATACAAATTATGTTTTGAGTTGATAAGGAAAAAATAAAACCTTTGATATGTAACAAAAATTTACCTGAATTTATTGCTAGAAAAAGCAGGAAAACTTTAATACAACACAGAAGGGTAGACCTTGTATGATGAGGTTTTCAGGGAAAGAAACTAGTAGGATTTTTTTTTTTTTTTTTTTTTTAGTGAATATCTCCTAAGCAAACTTAAATCATATTAGGTCTGGAATATCACTTGTTTGACTGGTTGAATCCAAATGGTCCAGTTCAATCATGCATAGTAAACAGTCACAGTTTCATGCCTAGGCCACTTCTCTGCTCTTTGACTATCAGGACTTCCCTGATAGCTCAGTTGGTAAAGAATCTGCCTGTAATTCAGGAGGATTCAATTCCCAGTTTGGGAAGATCCACTGGAGAAAGAAAAGGCTACCCAGTCCAGTATTCCTGGGCTTCGCTCGTGGTTCACCTGGTAAAGAATCCACCTGCAGTGCAGGAGACCTGGGTTCTATCCCTGGGTTGGGAAGATCCCCTGAAGAGGAAAAAGGCTACCCACTCAAGTATTCTAACCCGGAGAATTCCATGAAATCTATAGTCCATGGAGTCACAAAGAGTTAGACACGACTGAGCGACGTTCACTAAGAAGAGCACTTCTATTGCTTTTTTCTGATTGCTCATTACTTTCTATTCTGAAATACTCATACTTCTAGGCTAGGCTTCTGTACAATTGTCATTTGAGACTTCTATACTATAATACATCCCATAGAAGTCACCTTCTATCCTGTCATACATTCCATAGTATAAGTGAAAACTAAAATATTGTAATAAAAACACATAAAACATTGAATTAATAGATCAAATTCAGTTGGATTCATCATAGGCTCTGGCGTCCTAGGGGCTTCTTTTTTCCTCATCCTTATCCTCTTGGATTTTCCTTCCATTATGTGTGCATTTAAAAAAAAATAATAATAACTCCTGATTTTTAAAGCTCAGCTAGGTAAAATAGGCAAGGGTGATTGGAACCAAAGGTGAGTCTCCCCATCACTGATGCTCTAAGGTGAGCCTGTGCTGCTGTCTTAAAGCAAGAGCCTTCTTGAGCTTTCAGAGCAGGAGGCCACAGGAGGGGATATTTCAGAGGACAAATGAGATCTAGCAGCTAACCATATGATAGTTCTGATGGAATTACTCATCACATTCATAGAGAGAAACTGAGCAAGACAGCAGAGTAAAAGATTTGAATTTGCCTCTACCATGAACAAGTCAAAAATATGTCTACATATAGAACAATTCTCACTGAAAAAAACTGGAAAATAGCAGAAAGACTCCCATACAACCAAGAGGTAAAAAATATAAAAAATGAAAACAGCTTAAAGGATCTCAGCAAAATACACATTTTTTTCAAGTGCACATGTAATGGTCTCCAAGATTGATCACACACTAGGACACAGTATAAGTCTCACCAAAATTTTTTTTAACTTATTTTTTTATATTGGATATAGCTGATTAAAAATATTGTGATAATTTCAGGTGAATAGCAAAAGGACTCAGCCAAACGTATACATGTATTCATTCTTCCTCAAACTCCCCTCCTTTCCAGGCTACCACATAACATTGGGCAGAGTTTAATGTGTTATACAGTAGATTTTTGTTGGTTATCCATTTCAAATATACCATTGTGTACATGTCCACCCCAAATTCCCTAACCATCCCTACTCCCTATCTTTCCCCATAGCAACCATAAGATTTTCTCCTAAATTTGTGAAGTCTCACCAAATTTAAGAGGATGGATATTATGTTAATTTTTTTCTCTGACCACAAAGGTATGCAACTAAAAAATCAACCACAGAAAGCAAAATGGGAAAAGAACAAACACATAAAGACTAAACAACATGCTATTAGAAACTCAATGAGTCAATGAAGAAATCAAAAGGAACTCAGAAATACTTGATAAAAATGAAAGCAGAAACATATCACTCCAAAATCTATGGAATTCAGCAAAAGCAGTTCTAAGGAGAAAGCTTATAGTGGTAAAGGCCGTCCCCATGAAATAAGAAAAATAAACAACCCAATCTACAACCTAAAGGGAAAAAAAAGAAGAGACAAAGCACAAAGGCAGCAGGAGAAAGGAAGCAATAAACATCAGAGAATGAATGAAACACAGAACAAAATAAAAACAAGAAAAGATCAATGAAACCTAGAGTTGTTTTAATTTTAAAAGATAAACAAAGTTGATAAACTTTTAGCCAGGTTCATCAAGAAGAAAAAAAGAGAAGCCTCAAACAAAATAAGAAATGAAAAGAGAAAAATAATGGATACCACAAAGGTTGAAAAAACATTCATAAGAGAATACTGCAAGCAGACGTATGCCAATAAGTTATAGAACCTAGAAGAAATGGACAGATTTCAAGATACATAAAATCTCATGAGACTGAAGCATGAAGAAGCAGACAATTTAAACTAACCAACCACTACCCATGAATTTTAAGAAAATAAGAAATAAAATAATATTTAAAATAAAGTAAAACTCCCAGCAAACAAAAGTCCAGGACAAGATTGCTTCAGGACAATTTTACCAAACATATTAAGAAGAGCTAATAATTAGTCTTTTCAAACTATTAAAAAAAAAAAGAGAGACTGCAACACTCCCAAATTTATTCTACAAACCCACTATTCAGTTCAGTTCAGTCGCTCAGTTGTGTCCAACTCTTGCAACCCCATGAATCGAAGCATGCCAGGCCTCCCTGTCCATCACCAACTCCTGGAGTTCACTCAGACTCACGTCCATGGAGTCAGTGATGCTATCCCGCCATCTCATCCTCTGTTACCCTGATACAAAAACCAGACAAAGGCACTACATTCAAAGAAAATTACAGGCCAATTTCTTTCATGAATACAGATATAAACATTCTCAACAAAATGTTAGCAAACTGAATTCAACAACATATAAAAAAGAATCAAGTGGGATTTATTCTAAGGACCTTTAGATAGTTCAATATTCACAAATCAACCATGTGGTCCATCACACTAACAAAATCAAGAGTAAAAGCCATATTATCTTCTCAAAAAATGCCAAAAAGTCATTTGGCAAAATTCAAAATCCATAAAATCTCTCATTAAAGTGGGTTTAGAGGGTACATGTCTCAACATAGAAAAGGCTGTGTATAACAAACCCACCGCTAACATTATCATCATGATGAATAACAGAAAGCCTTTCCTCCAAAATGAGGAATAAGACAAGTATGTTTACTTTCTCTAGTTCTATTTAAGATACTATTGAGAATTCTAGCCATAGAAATCAGACAAGAAAAAGAAATAAAAATCTTCCATTGGAAGGGAAAAGTAAAAATGTCACTATTTGCCGATGACATGATACTTCATATAAAAAACTCTGAAATCCTCACCAAAAATTATTAGAACTAATAAATCCAGTACAGTTAGTTGTAAGATATAAGATTGATATACAGAAATCTGTTGCTTTTCTACATACTAATAATAAACTATCTGAAAAAAAGCAAAAAAAAAAAAAATCCCATTTAAAATCACATCAAACAAGGTAAATGTCTAAGAATAAACTCAACCAAGGAGGTAAAATCATGCTCTGAAAATTATAAAACAATAACAAAGGAAACTGAAGATGGTACAAAGAAATAGAAAGATATTCCATGCTCTTGGTTGAAAGAATTAAAGTTGTTAAAATAGCCATAATACCCAAAGCAATCTATAGATTTAATGCAATCCCTGTCAAAATGCCAGTGAAATTTTCCATGGAACTAAAAGAAATAATTGTGCAGATCAATGGATTTTTTTCAAACTAAACATATTCAAGAATCAATGTCCTGGAAGCAATTTAGATGTCCATCAACAGATGAATGGATAAAGAAGTTGTGGCATATGTATATATATACAGTGGAATATTACTCAGTCATAAAAGGAAGGCATGTGAGTCAGTTGAGCTGAGGTGGATGGACCTAGAGCCAGTTGCACAGAGTGAAGTAAGTCAGAAAAACAAATATCATATATTAATGCATATATGTGGAATCTAGTAAGACAGTACTGATGAATCTATTTGCAGGGCAGACATAGTGATGCAGATGTAGAGAATGGACTTGTGTACACAGCAGGGGAAGGAGAGTTGGATGAACTGAGAGATTAGCATTGACATGTATACATTACCATACGTAAAATAGATAGCTAGTGGGAAGCTGCTAAATAACACTTAGTGCCCAGCCTGTCACTCTGTGATGACCTAGAGGAGTAGGATGAGAGGGTAGGAGGTAGATTTAAGAGGGAGGGGAATTTTGGCTGATTCATGTTGTTGGTTTCTATTATGCAGAAACCAACATGACATTGCAAAGCAATTATCTTATAATTTAAAAAAAATTAAAAGGTTCAATGTCCAAGCCTAGACACAAATTTGCCCACATGCTAAGACCAAGAAACTGACACATGTGCACTCCCCTTTCCACATGGAAGTACTTCTTGTCATTGTCCTCTTCCGTCACTAAACTTACAAGGGAAAGCTCTATTCAGACTTAGTAACTGAAATGAATTCTGCTTATTTTATCATGAATTTTTGCCAAACAATCATCTAAACAAAAATAAAATAAGCTAATTATATGGAGATCTTGCATAAGAGCATTTCTGGCAAAGACTAAGCTCCTGATTGGTTTGGCTGAACTGATTTGAAATAGTAAAGTGAGGTAGGTAGGCATCAGGCCATGTAACACTTTATGGGCCAAGCAAAGATTGTAGGATGTATTCTAAATGCAAAATTTTCTGCTCTGATCTTCATTTTAAGGGGAACTTTTCCTCTGGTTCATTCTATTTGTCTCCATATTGAATGCAGGGGCCAGATAATGAGATTTTTCATGATATATCCCTTAAACTTTTTTTCCCAACTTGTGAATGTGAAAGTTATAGTCATGTCCGACTCTTTGTAACCCCAATGGATTATACAGTCCATGGAATTCTCCAGGCCAGAATACTGGAGTGGGTAGCCTTTCCCTTCTCCAGGGAATCTTCCCAACTCAGGGATAGAACCCAGGTCTCCCACTTTGTAGGAGGATTCTTTACCATCTGAGCCACCTGGGAAGCCCAACTTGTGCATAGGAAGGGAATTGGAGCTGAATAAGCAATAAAGTTATTTAAAACCTTCTCTTTTATTTTTGACTATGTCTTTTCAAAATATATAACAATGCATTCTCTTTTATCATTTTTTAATTTTTATTTATTTGATTTTCTTTTGTAGGCTTTGAGGGACAGAGATAGTGTTCTTTTATCATATCCCCCTTTACCTCTGAAGATATTAACTGCTTTTTCACTAAAAAGCAAAGATGTGAAACACAACCATTTAAATCATTATTGTCTACCTGTGACTTTTTCAATTGATCAGTTTCAAAGCAAAAACTGTATCTGGATGCATTTTTCTAAACATAAGACACTCCGGTGCTCTGTGACAACCTGGAGGAATAGGGTGGGGAGGGAAAGGAGAGGGGTTTCAGGATGAGAGGGGACACATATGCCTATGGCTGACTCACATTGATGTATGGCAAAAAAAAAAAAAAAATCACACTATTATAAAATAATCACCCTCCAATTAAAATTTTTAAAAGCCTTGTGAGTTACAGCTAAAATAGACAAGAAGTGATTTTCTAGCCAATAAATATAGAAGTATGCCAAAACAGTTGAGGTTAACTAGGTAATTTATTCATCCATGTTTTGTAAATGAGTTAAGGAGAAGAAAAGCCATGAGATAATAAAAATGGATGCTGAGCTTGTCATAAAAACATACAAAGGAACTTCAGGGGAGAAGGAGAAGTTCTGTCAAATGTCTTTTTTTGTTTATTGTTTGTGTGTTTATATAACCTAGTAGTTCAGCTGGTAAAGAATCTACCTGCAATGGAAGAGACCCCAGTTCAATTCCTGGCTTGGGAAGTTCCCCTGGAGAAAGAATAGGCTACCCACTCCAGTATTCTTGGGCTTCCCTAGTGGCTTAGATGGTAAAGAATCTGTTGGCAATGCAGGAGACCTGGGTTTGATCTCTGGGTTGGGAAGATCCCCCGGAGGAAGGCATGGCAACCCACTCCAGTATTCTTGCCTGGAGAATCTCCAGGGACAGAGGAGCCTAGCGGGCTATAGTCCATGGGGTCACAAACAGTCGGACACAACTGAAGCAATGAAGCACAGCACAGCACAAGGAGAGAGAGAGTTCACAGTTTTCAACACAATGCTCAATTCTGGTATTTTGTGCAACACTCAACAGAGCAAAAGTAAACAAGAGGGTGTGTGTATGTGGTGTGTGCATAAGGCAGGATGGTTTTGGGAGACAAAACAATGTGAAACTCAATCTCTGTATTTTTCTCTCAAGCTAGTAGTTCTAATAATTCACAGGAGAAAAGTCAAGAGAGAGCTTCTCAGGTGGCTCAGTGGTAAAGAATATACCTGCCAATGCAGGAGGCACAGGTTTGATTCCTGAGTCAGGAAGATCCTCTGGAGAAGGAAATGCAACCCACTCCAGTGTCCTTTCTTGGAAAATCCCATGGACAAAGGAGCCTGGTGAGCTACAGTCCATAGGGTCACAGAGTCAGACATGACTGAGCCCATGAGCACAGAGAGCTGTACAACTTGATTCATTTGCTTTTCAATAACAAAATATAAAAGCATCTGTCAACATTATATAAGATGCTGAAAATATATCCCTGATCTCGGGTTTCTTTTCCCCAATTCTTGAACTCTCCTCAGTCTTGAATCATATTTCCGTCTCTCACTCTCATCTAGGCTTAGAGAGATAGTCAGAGATGGGTAAACTAGATTATGTCACAAGTTGTGCATGAAAACATAAAAAGGACTTTTTCTGTCAACCAAAATGGCATAACTGAGACTAGATTTACCCTCTCACTTGATACAACTGAAAAGCCAGACAAAAATATGAAACAATAGTGTTCAGACATTGGAAAGCACAGAAAACAAACAAGATCAGCCTCACAGTAGCCCCAGTGTACTGCCTGGAATAATTAAAAATCATATCTACCACGACAAAAATAGAAACCTAAAAAGAACATCGTCGTCTCCTTGCACGGAGTACGCTGAATTAGAAGTACAGGGAAGCTGAGTCAGCTTGAAGTGGCAAGGTAGAGCACAGGAAAGATAGGGCTACACAGACACACAACTCTGGGGATCTCCAGAGGTCCCCTCCTGCATCAGCTGAGAGTTAGTCACCAGGATGTGTCATCAGACCAGCTGGCTCTGAAACACACACACTCTTGAAGTACATTTGCCCTGCCTCTCCACAGAAAGACCACAGGGAGCGGGGAGAATTTCTTTCATCTGCATTTAGATCTTTTAGTCCCTCTTTTTATTTTCCTATTTAGTTAGCATTATTATGAATGTTCGGAGATTTCCTGGTAGCTCAGACAGTAAAGAATCCACCTGCAGTGCAGGAGAACTGGGTTTGATCTCTGGGTCAGGAAGATTCCCCTGGAAAAGGAAATGACTACCCACTCCAGTATTCTCGCCTAAAGAATCCCAAGGAGAGAGGAGCCTGGTGGGCTACGTCCATGAGGTCAAAAAGAGTCGGACACAACTGAGCGACTAAGCACACACACATTAAATGTCTCCTTTATTATTAGTTCATATTTAATTTTGCTATTTTTTAGAAGATACCTCTAAACCAGTAGCCACCTGAGTCTTTAGACACATGAAAATCAGATCTAATCTTTTCATCACTTTGGCACAGACAATAGAATATAAATATAATATATGGGCAGACTTGTCCAAACAAAGCCAGTTGTTTTTCTCATTTAGTTAAATAGTATCTTTAAGTAAAGCAGTAAAAAAAAAATAGCATTTGTGTATTACTGTTTTTTTTTTATAAAGCGTTTACTCCATATGTTTACTGTTCAGCATTTCTTATAAATAATGAGTAAAGGGAGAAGTTTTTTTTTTTTTTTTTTTTTTCATATTAAGGGCAATTTAATGGATGGAATAAACATAGGAAAAAATCATAGAAAAAAAAAGGTCAACTGAAAATTCTAACAACTGGTTTCCAGTAAAATTTCACCAATTTATGTCACCTAGGTAAGCCATGATGTCTTGTTTCAATTTTCTCATTTGTAAAAATAAGACACTTAGAATAATCTCCAAGATGTTCCAGCTTCATAATCTCATGAGCTTTAAGCTATCAAACATTGTTGCTAAGACAAATCTAACTGGTGTGAACTCTGGGTTTCCAGTATTCAAATACATTCACCGAATGGTTTATTCATTTTAAAATTCTTATAATTTTGTTTTATTTCTTTTAGATAATTTATTCATGTGTGATTATAACAAGAGCAACAACAAAATGTCTGCAACTTCTTCAAACTCAAACACTAAGATAAAGAAAAAATAAAGTGAAAAAGTTTAGGCCATTTTACAAACTGATCATTTATTTTTTGTCTTTTTCTCAACTTCTGAGTTGTCTGATTTTCTGAAAACCACATCAGTCAATTCTGTAAACAGAGAAAGAAAAACTTTTATTATGATTAGATAGTCATGCTTTCCCCAGGAGGTAATCTCAAAAGAATCTACTCTTGTGGAATTTTAAGTTCAAAGAAATCTGGATAATTTTTCTGATAAACATCTTCTATGTTTCATGTTTTAATCATGATGCAGCTTTTATGTTTTAGTAATTATTCAGAAAGTGTCTAATGACAGAATCATAGGTTTGCATAATCTAGAGATAAATAAAAGGTTCCACAGATAAACCTATTCACCTCCCATCAGGACAATATTCAAATTTGTTCTGCCAATTTAAAATGTATACAGGCATCCAGGTTTGCTTCATAAACTCTTCCATCCAATTCAACCCATGAAGCTTCCAGAAGAAGTTTACAGCACTCCTTAGCATTAACAGTCCATTCACTGTGCAGTTATCTGCATGTGAATAATAATGTAATCTCTTGTACTCTATCCCATTATATCTGGCTTTTCCTCTTTAAGTACTTTGAATCTGAGTCAAAATCAGAAAGCCATGAGATTTTCATGTGTAACAGAAATGTCTGTGCAATAAAAACCACATATCTAAGTTTGAGAAATATTTTTAGGAAAGTGTTTTGCTTTGCTGTGTTTTAAAATTTGGTGTTAAGAGATTCCTACTATTGGTAACCTACTCCAGTACTCTTGCTTGGAAAATCCCATGGATGGAGGAGCCGGTAGGGTCGCAAAGAGTCAGACACGACTGAGAGACTTAACTTTCACTGTATTCTCCAGGTTTCCCAGGTGGTGCTAGTGGTAAGAACCACTTGCCAAAGCAGGAGATTTGAATTCAACTCATTTGAAGGACGGATGCTAAAACTGAAGTTCCAGGACTTTGGCAACTTGTTATGAAGAGCCAACTCACTGGAAAAGACCCTGATGCCTGAAAAGATTGAGGGCAGGAGGAAAAGGGGGAGACAGTGGATGACATGGTTGGATGGCATCATTGACTCAATAGACATGAGTTTGAGCAAACTCTGGGAGATAGTGAAGGACTTGAAAGCCTGGTGTGGTGTGTTGCAGTCTATGGGGTCACAAAGAATCAGACATGACTGAGTGACTGAACAACGCTATATTCTCCTAATTTCTCTAGATTTTATTATTCCATTAGTTAACCATTTTCTCCTTGAAACTCCTTCCCATTTACAATTTGCTTCCTAAAATACCAACTCAAGATGGTATACATGGAACAAGTAGATGAACAAGTCTGTGTCTGGGGAATCACTCTTTTCATCCATTTGTATTTAGAATGCAAACCTCTCTTCAGGGCAAACATACTGACCTCATGTGGGACCTTAACGCCTTTCTACTCCCCTCCGTTGGCATGCCTGCTCTTGCCATCATCGCTGAGACAAAGCCAGCAGGACTCAGTTTTAGACCTGAGGTTGGAAGGAGTCCCTGCTAACTTCCAGTACTGACATTCTGAGGGATACTCTTGACGAAACCGGTGCCATACATGGTAAATAGGTACTCAGTTTAACCTACATAGATCCAGCGAATAGTGTGTCTTAGAAATAGTAACGTAAGGTAAATGAGACTACCACTTAATGGGTAAGAATATGAATTTTGACATTTGACAGGCTTGGTTTCAAATAAGGACTCTGCCACTTCCTGAATGCTGCTGCTGCTGCTGCTGCTAAGTCACTTCAGTCGTGTCCGACTCTGTGCGACCCCATAGACGGCTAGTGGCACACTAAATATCTGTAAGTCTTGGTTCTTCATTTATAAATTGAATATAACATTTGCATCTACTTCATTGGGCACTTGGGAAGGATAAATGAGATAATGTACATATAGCATTTATTGTAGAATAATATTTAGCATAAGTTCTCAGTAAATGGTCACTCATTATTATTATTAAACAGGTATGTTGTAGAATATGTTAGGTAAGAGATCATGTTCCCAGTAGGGAATAGGACACAGAGCCTGATACATAGTATGTGTGCCATAAATATAAATTTATATTAACTATATTCTAATTACTATTTCTTCAATCATTATTATGGAAAATCCATTCCCTATTGCAAAAAAACAAAACTACAGACAAGACTTGGATGTCTAGTTTCTGAGTAAGTTGTAGACTATTTGTGCTGTTTTTACATGTTTTCTTAATATTTTAACAAACTATCAGTATATGCATATATCCTGTCAATCACATACAGGATTTTTAAGTTTGAATAAGTGGCACAGAGAATATAAATTAGATGTTCCATTTTAGTAAGGCACAATAGAATTAAAAGATAAGAAATTAAGAATAGATAAAAAGAAATACTTCTCTGCATAAAGCTAAGTTAACCCATGGAACTAGTTCCCAAAGGAAATTATTGAAGCAAATAGTTTAGTATGATTCCAAAAAGGATTAGGCGTAATGAAGCAACATTTTGAAAGTGGCTTGCAAATTAATGCCGGCAGATTTTCAAGGGAAAATGAGATTTGCCCATGAAATGTGCACTCTGGCATGCAGAGAAACCAGAGGTGAAAAATTATGGGTCTATCTCGAAAGCTAAAAGTTGATTTTGCTTTTGTAAATTGATTTCAATTAGTAAAATATTCCAAATTTGGTACTGCAAACAGACTAAGACATTTATAGACAGAAATAGAAAACTGTCATCAGTCTGTAATCAAAGACAGAGAAATTTCAAATACACATAATGCATTCTAACCTATTTTGGGAAGAATGATTTAAAAATGGCAAGCAAATAAATGATGACTACATACTGAACCCAAAGGAGTATTCTACTCAGGGCAGAGGCAGCCCCATGCCCAGTATTTTCTATAAGACGAGAGGCTCCACAATGATTGCTGATGTTCCTGACTATGGTAGTAACAATGGCATTTGGGAAGGGCATTGCGTAATATACTCAGCATAAATGTTCTTATTAATCTCTACAGCCTTAAGAGCAGATGTTAGTCCTTTTTTACATTATTTTTTAAACAATTGAACAAGCTGAAATTTAAACTAAAATTATCTAACCTCACATTCAATTCAGTTCAGTCGCTCAGTCGTGTTAGACTCTTTGCGATCCCATGGACTTCAGAACACCAGGCTCCCTGTCCATCAACAACTCACAGAGTTTACTCAAAATCATGTCCATTGAGTCAGTAATGCCATCCAACCATCTCATCCTTTGCCATCCCTTCTCCTCCCGCCTTCAATTTTTTCCAGCATCAGGGTCTTTTCAGATGAGTCAGTTCTTTGCATCAGGTGGCCAAAGTATTGGAGTTTCAGCTTCAGCATCAGGCCTTCCAATGAATATTTAGGACTGATTTCCTTTAGGAGGCACTGGTTGGATCTCCATGCTGTCCAAGGGACTCTCAAGAGTCTTCTCCAACACCACAGTTCAAAAGCGTCAATTCTTCAGCACTCAGCTTTCTTTATAACCCAACTGCCACATCCATACATGACTACTAGAAAAACCACAGCATTGACTAGATGGACCTTTGTTGACAAAGTAATGTCTCTGCTTTTTAATATGCTATCTAGGTTGGGCATAGCTTTTCTTCCAAAGAGCAAGCATCTTTTAATTTCACAGCTGCAATCACCATCTGCAGTGATTTTTGGAGCCCCAAAATATAAAGTCTGTCACTGTTTCCACTGTTTCCCCATCTATTTGCCATGAAGTGATGGGACTGGATGCCATGATCTTAGTTTTCTGAATGTTGAGTTTTAAGCCAACTTTTTCACTCTCCTCTTTCACCCTCATCAAGAGGCTCTTTATTTCTTCTTCACTTTCTGCCATAAGGGTGGTGTCATCTGCATATCTGAGGCTATTGATATTTCTCCGCGCAATCTTGATTCCAGCTTGTGCTTCATCTAGTACAACATTTCTCATCATGTACTCTGAATATAAGTAAAATAAGCAGGGTGACAATATATAGCCATGACATACTTCTTTCCTGATTTGGAACCAGTCTGTTGTTCCATGTCCAGTTCTAACTGTTGCTTCTTGACCTGCATACAGATTTCTCAGAAGGCAGGTCTGGTATTCCTATATCTTTAAGAATTTTCCACAGTTTGTTGTGATCCACACAGTCAAAGGCTGTAGCATAGTCAATAAAACAGAAATAGATGTTATTCTGGAACTCTCTTGGTTTTCCATTGATCCAACAGATGTTGGCAATTTGATCTCTCGTTCCTCTGCCATTTCTAAATCCAGCTTGAATATCTCCAAGTTCACAGTTCACATATTGTTGAAGCCTGGCTTGGAGAATTTTGAGCATTACTTTGCTAATGTGTGAGATGAGTGCAATTGTGTGGTAGTTTGAGCATTCTTTGGCATTGCCTTTCTTTGGGATTGGAATGAAAACTGACCTTTTCCTGTCCTGTGGCCACTGCTGAGTTTGCCAAATTTGCTGGCATATTGAGTGTAACACTTTCACAGCATTATCTTATAGGATTTGAAATAGCTCAGCTGGAATTCCATTACCTCCACTAGCTTTGTTCATAGTGATGCTTCCTAAGCATCCCACTTGATGCTTCCCACTGATTTTGCATTCCAGAATGTCTGGCTCTAGGTGAGTGATCACACCATAATGGTTATCTGGGTCATGAAGATCTTTTTCATATAGTTCTGTGTGTTGTTGCCACCTCTTCTTAATATCTTCTGATTTTTTAAGGTCCATACTGTTTCTGTCCTTTATTATGCCCATCTTTGCATGAAAAATTCCCATGGTGTCTCTAATTTTCTTAAAGACATCTCTAGTCTTTCCCATTCTATTGTTTTCTAGTGCAGCACTGGAACGACTGTGAGGAGACACCCCACGTCCAAGGGCAAAGGTGAAGTCCCAGAAGGATGGTAGGAGGGGCAAAATCGAGTTTAGAATCAAACCCAGTACCCCCAGAGAAACTCAGAGGGCTCAAGCATACCTTGTGCACACCAGGACCCAGAGACCTCACAGACACTGAGACAGAACTGTGTTTGGGTGCCTCCTGAGGTTAGACTTCCCTGGTGGCTCAGATGGTAAAGCGTCTGCCTACAATGTCGGAGACCCCGGTTCAATCCCTGGGTTGGGAAGATCTCCTGGAGAAGGAAATGGCAACCCATTCCAGTATTCTTGCCTGGAAAATCCCATGGACAGAGGAGCCTGGTAGGCTACAGTCCATGGACTCGCAACGAGTCGGACACGACTGAGCCTCTTCACTTTCACCTTCCTTGAGAAGGTACCTGTCAGCAGTGGACTGCTGTGGGGGCAGGGGCTCTGGGTGCAGTAGACCTGGGCATGGCATAAGCTCTTTGGAGGTGGTTGCCATTAACCCACCATAGAGCCACCAGAACTTACACAGGACTGGGAAACAGACTCTGGGAGAGCACAAAAAGAACCTTGTGTGCACCAGGACACAGGAGAAAGGAGCAGTGACCCCACAGGAGACTGACCCAGACTTGCCCATGAGGGTCCAGGAGTCTCCAGTGGAGGTGTGTGTTGGTGCTGGCCTGCTGCAGGGCTGGGGCACTGAGTGTACCAGTGCATGCATGAGACCTTTTGAAGGAGGTCACCATTATCTTCATCACCTCTAGCACAGTTTGGCCTAACATATAACAGGGAGGGAACATCGTCCCACCCTTCAACAGAAAATTGGATTAGAGATTTACTGAGCATGGCCCTGCCCATCAGAACAAGACCCAGTTTCCCCCTCAGTCAGTTTCTCCCTTCAGGAAGCGTCCATAAGCCTCTTATCCTTCTCCATCAGAGGGCAGACAGACTGGAAACCACAATCACAGAAAACTAACCAATCTGATCATATGGACCACAGCCTTGTGTAACTCAATGAAACTATGAGCCATGCCATATAGGGCCACCCAAGACAGACTGGTCATGGTGAAGAGTTCTGACAAAATGTGTTCGACTGGAGAAGGGAATGGCAAACTACTTCAGTATTCTTGCCTTGAGAACCCCATGCACAGCATAAAAAGGCAAAAAGATAGGACACTGAACTTCCCAGGTCGGTAGGTGCCCAATATGCTACTGGAGATCAGTGGAGAAATAGCTCCAGAAAGAATGACAAGATGGAACCTCATGTAAGTAGCAGAAAAAAGCCAGAATAAAACTAAGTGGTCTGACCTGAGATTATTTATTTTATGATCTTGAGACCATATATGAGCAATCTTCAAAGGAGGTTGTCCTTTGGTTAATTTTATGGTTGATTACTTCCTTTTACGTTATTTCTGAGAGAGTATGAGTCCTGTAGCAGATTATAAATTAAGTAATATACAAACTTTCTACATACACGTATTCTCAAAAAACTCGTATAATCTATGTAGCTAAACATAAGACTGCTTTGTAGTAAAGGAACCTCAACCACATGAACACATCACCTCCTTTTTTTTTTTTTTGGTCAGTATATAATTTTACATTTCTTAGGACTGACATGATAGTAAAGGTCAAGAAACGACTTGAAAATGTGGACGTTATGAATTTTGGCCCTTAGTTGTTATTAATTTTTAGTTATCTTAGTTGTCATTAATTTTTCAGAAGGAAAATAAAATATTCTTTGCCAAAGCTATCTCCTTTGCCACATCATTGTGACATTTTCATCTACAAAAGGAAATTAAATGGAAAATTAATTTAGTGACTATGGTAGTATCTGCTTTTTGCTATTTGCCAGATTTTCTATGTACAGGATCTCAGATCCTCAAAACAAGTTTAACCACATGTTTTAATATCCTCATTTTCTAAATATGGAAATATTTCGAGTTAGGTAATTTACCTGCATACATACAACCAGGGTTGTCTAGGTTGACAATCAAACCAAGTCTATGGGACTTATAAACCAAATGCTTACCAATATCCCAAGCTGCTTCTTATCTACCATTTACATTTGGTTTTCTGCCTCTAAAATCATATTGTGTATATTTTGGACAGACAGCAATAACTCTATTTAAACATAAGAACCAATAGCAACATACTAATAGCAATATATAAACTTCAGAAAACCAAATCAATATTATTATCATTAATGTTTAATGAAATATTAGACATTGATATTATTTATATAATATTAAGCTTAACTGACAGTTTGAGGCAAGATGTAGATGAGCTCCCAGGGCAAAGAGCTGGAGTTCATTTTCTGTATACTGTAAGACAAAAACAGCAGGACAATCAAAGGAGGAGGCTGGGCCCTGCCCAGATAGAAGAGACCACGTATATTTCTTATTCTCAGAGTCTGGAGACCTCTTCAACTACACATGCACAGAAAGGGTCCGTGGAGGTCAAAGGAGAGGGAACATCACCTCATAGTAAGTGATGTCAACCTACCCATAGGCCTCTTTGCTAGAATCCATCTTGGCTAAGAGATGCACACACACTCATGGAAGGACCCTGAGATAAATCAAATACAAACTCCAAACCAGGCAAAGCTAGATGATTGGTTAAAGAAAATCCAGAAGAAATACTCCATAAATGTGATTTAAACTATCACAAGGGAGCAATTATCTCTGAATCTACCCATGTGTCTATCTACACATGCTGTACTCTTTTTTCCTCCTAATAAATTCTCTACTTGTTTCACTATTTTCTGTCTTTGTAGGGATTCTTTTCTGCAAAGCAAAGGGCCAGTGGTCTTGTGGCTAGGATTCAGTGTTCCCCGACTTCAATCTCTGTCTAGGAACAAGCTTCACTTCTAGCTGCTGCAGGCTGACACCACCCAAGATCAAGATGATATCAAGTTTTTCCATTAGTCTAGCAGTATCCACAAGGCAGGTGACACATACCATGACCTTACAAAGAAGTCCAGAAATAATTAGCAATTCATATATGATCACACCAAGTTAGTTCAGGAGCAGAGCCCAAACATAAACTTGGCTACTCAGACTCAAATTCAGTGACTGAAATAACCTGCTTTATAATTCTTTTGTAAAATAGATTAATGGAACTCGAGGCAACATGAGTGAACATTTTAAATATGGGATTTAGAGCCCATAAATCTGGTTCTAGGTTTGGCTCTGTTATTTGCTAACTGTATGAATATGGAAAAATGCTTTTATTTCCAAGACTGTTTCCTCATCTGTGAAGTAGGAGTTAACAGCAACTATGAAATAGAACTGTGTTAAGACTCATTGGAAAAGACCCTGATGCTGGGAGGGATTGAGGGCAGGAGGAGAAGGGGACAACAGAGGATGAGAAGGCTGGATGGCATCACCGACTCAATGCACATGAGTTTGGGTGAACTCCAGGAGTTGGCAATGGACAGGGAGGCCTGGCATGCTGTGATTCATGGGGTTGCAAAGAGTTGGACATGACTGAGCGACTGAACTGAACTGAAGAACTAATTGCAAGACATGCCCAAATGGTTTTTGATAAGTCATCAAGATTTCATATAGTTCCTCTGACCCCGGATTTAAAACAAATCTTTTTGCTTTATAGAAATGAAATAAAAAGTCTATAATTTAGGCTAATTTTAGGTACATGATGCAAAAAAAAAAAAAAATGCTAGTCTTTTAATGTACTAATTGATCCTTAAATCTTATAATCTTCTTACTATATTGTTTTCAATCTGTCCTCTGATTACCATCAACTTTGACCGATTAAAATAATTTCCTTACTAGTTGTTACCATTAGAAACACAATATCTTCTGTCACAGCCGACGTTCTTTTCCCCTTAGACTTGACTAAGAGGTAAGCGTCTATCTAGATTCAGAATACAGCAAAGCTGTTTTTCAGATGGTGCTCACACCACAGTTTCTACACTACATATTCACTCTGTTGTGCTGACAGAGTGGAAAATAGATTTTAATCATAGAGTTTAATAGATATGACATCGGGGTTACATGGAAATTAGATTTATATGGTAACTAAGGGCTATTTAGTCTCAGCCTTCTGACATATCATAGAGCAGGAAGAAGCCTACAGCCACAGATTATCCCATCTTTCCTGCTTGTGTTTTCACTAATCTTTGTCCCAGATCCACCAGTTCATCTGGGCATGCCCAGGAAGCACAATTCTTATATGCCACTTTTGTTGTGTAAAATCTTTTAGTGTTTCCCCATTTCTATTAGAAGAAAAACAGTCCAAATTCTTTGTCATTGTTATTTAGTTGATAAATTGTGCCCAACTCTTTGCAAGCCCATGGACTGCAGCACACCATGGGCACATCCTCTGCCCTCCTCTATCTCCAAGAATTAGCTCAAATTCATGTCCACTGAGTCAGTGATGCTATCTAACCATCTCATCCCCTGCTACCCCTTCTCCTTTTGCCTTCAGTCTTTCCCATCAGCAAGATCTCTTCCAAATTCTTGAGCACAGCAAACAAATTTACTTAAGACCTGGAGTTAAAATGTCCTCCTCTCCCACCATTAGCTATACAATTTATGCTGAAGTCAAAATGTGAATGTCTGGGTAACCAGAACTTTCCCAGGACTTTCTCTTTGTCATCTACACTCCATCTGATATGCTCCCCTCTGTTTATATATTAAAATTCTTTCTTATCTTCTAGGTAAGTTTAAGTATCCCTTCCTTCTGGAAGATTCCCCTGAAGAACTGACTTCCACCTCAGAACACTACCAATATTTCTTTTGTAATAATTGTCTCATTGTTCCTTAGAAGTAACTAAATATGAGTAGCCCTGTATACTTTGATAGTTTATGAATTTCTTGGAAGCTGATCTTTGCTTTATCTATATATCTGCAACTTCCTCAATGCTAAATACAGTACCTGAACCCAGTAATTATTTCAGTTCAGTCGCTCAGTCCTGTCCAACTCTTTGTGACCCCATGAATTGCAGCATGCCAGGCCTCCCTGTCCATCACCAACTCCCAGAGTTCACTCAGACTCATGTCCATCGAGTTGGTGATGCCATCCAGCCATCTCATCCTCTGTCATCCCGTTCTCTTCCTGCCCCCAATCCCTCCCAGCATCAGAGTCTTTTCCAATGAGTCAACACTTCGCATGAGGTGCCCAAAGTACTGGAGTTTCAGCTTTAGTATCATTCCTTCCAAAGAAATCCCAGGGTTGATCTCCTTCAGAATGGACTGGTTGGATCTCCTGGCAGTCCAAGGGACTCTCAAGGGTCTTCTCCAACACCACAGTTAAAAAGCATCAATTCTTTGGTACTCAGCCTTCTTCACAGCCCAACTCTCACATCCATACATGACCACAGGAAAAACCATAGCCTTGACTAGACGGACCTTTGTTGGCAAAGTAATGTCTCTGCTTTTGAATATGCTGTCTAGGTTAGTCATAACTTTCCTTCCAAGGAGTAAGCGTCTTTTAATTTCATGGCTGCAGTCACCATCTGCAGTGATTTGGGAGCCCAAAAAAATAAAGTCTGACACTGTTTCCACTGTTTCCCCATCTATTTCCCATGAAGTGGTGGGACCAGATGCCATGATCTTCATTTTCTGAATATTGAGCTTTAAGCCAACTTTTTCAGTCTCCTCTTTCACTTTCATCAAGAGGCTTTTGAGTTCCTCTTCACTTTCTGCCATAAGGGTGGTATCATCTGCATATCTGAGGTTATTGATATTTCTCCTGGCAATCTTGATTCCAGCTTGTGTTTCCTCCAGTCCAGCGTTTCTCATGATGTACTCTGCATAAAAGTTAAATAAGCAGGGTGACAATATAGAGCTTTGATGTACTCCTTTTCCTATTTGGAACCAGTCTGTTGTTCCATTTCCAGTTCTAACTGTTGCTTCCTGACCTGCATACAGATTTCTCAAGAGGCAGGTCAGGTGGTATGGTATTCCCATCTCTTTCAGAATTTTCCACAGTTTATTGTGATCCACACAGTCAAAGGCTTTGGCATAGTCAATAAAGCAGAAATAAATGTTTTTCTGGAACTCTCTTGCTTTTTCCGTGATCCAGCGGATGTTGGCAATTTTGTCTCTGGTTCCTCTGCCTTTTCTAAAACCAGCTTGAACATCAGGAAATTCATGGTTCACGTATTGCTGTAGCCTGGCTTGGAGAATTTTGAGCATTACTGTACTAGCGTGTGAGATGAGTGCAATTGTGCGGTAGTTTGAGTATTGCCTTTCTTTGGGATTGGAATGAAAACTGACCTTTTCCAGTCCTGTGGCCACTGCTGAGTTTTCCAAATGTGCTGGCACATTGAGTGCAACACTTTCACAGCATCATCTTTTAGGATTTGAAATAGCTCCACTGGAATTCCATCACCTCCACTAGCTTTGTTCATAGTGATGCTTTCTAAGGCCCACTTGACTTCACATTCCAGGATGTCTGGCTCTAGGTGAGTGATCACACCATCATGATTATCTGGGTCGTGAAGATCTTTTTTGTACAGTTCTTCTGTGCATTCTTGCCACCTCTTCTTAATATCTTCCGCTTCTGTTAGGTCCATACCATTTCTGTCCTTTATTGAGCCCATCTTTGCATGAAATGTTCCCTTGGTATCTCTAATTTTCTTGAAGAGATCTCTAGTCCTTCCCATTCTGTTGTTTTCCTCTATTTCTTTGCATTGAACACTGAGGAAGGCTTTCTTATCTCTTCTTGCTATTCTTTGGAACTCTGCATTCAGATACTTATATCTTTCTGTTTCTCCTTTGCTTTTCACTTCTCTTCTTTTCACAGCTATTTGTAAGGCCTCCCCAGACAGCCATTTTGCTTTCTTGCATTTCTTTTTCTTGCGGATGGTCTTGATTCCTGTCTCCTGTACAATGTCACGAACCTCCATCCATAGTTCATCAGGCACTCTGTCTATCAGATCTAGTCCCTTAAATCTATTTGTTACTTCTACTTTATAGTCATAAGGGATTTGATTTAGGTCATACCTGAATGGTCTACTGGTTTTCTCCACTTTCTTCAATTACAGTCTGAATTGGGCAATAAGGAGTTCATGATCTGAGCCACAGTCAGCTCCCGGTCTTGTTTTTGCTGATTGTATAGAGCTTCTCCATCTTTGACTTCTCTGCTGCTGCTGCTAAGTCACTTCAGTCGTGTCTGACTCTGTGTGACCCCATAGACGGCAGCCCACCAGGCTCCCCCATCCCTGGGATTCTCCAGGCAAGAACACTGGAGTGGGTTGCCATTTCCTTCTCCAATACAGGAAAGTAAAAAATGAAAGTGAAGTCGCTCAGTCGTGTCCGACCCTCAGCGACCTCATGGACTGCAGCCTTGCAGGCTCCTCTGTCCATGGGATTCTCCTAGAGGTACTCAAAATGAGTCTTTGGACAATCCTTCCTGTGCCTTACTCAGCCCTCCTGACAGGAGGAACATCCCTAATGAGGATAACTGGAAATCCCCTCATTTCCATCTGTGCATGGTTGTGAGTAAGGAAGTCACTGAGTTAGAGGTCCCTCCTTGAAGGAGGCACTTCCCTGGGGTTTCTGTCTCTTCTTCTCCTCCCTACTTCCTGTGTCATGGTTAGGTCACTTCTCTGCTTCCCAAGCCCTGCTTATACCCAGCTTTCCCCTCCTTTGGAGGGAATTAAATGTCTGAAAAAGTATGTCAACATGGAAGATCGTTCCAATAGCAGTACTCAACTCCTCTTCACCAATAATAATTATGATATATTTAGATCCTAGCTCCTTCTTCTGTTCAGTATGATTTATTACCCCAAATTCTCTCCCTCTCTAGGATAAGCTTCTCATTATTGTTGTTATTACCAATACTGTATTCTCATGATAATCCTGGAAGTGAATTACTTACTAAAAAATTAGAAGGGAACACATAAAGAGAATAGAGTACACCTGAGAAACACTCATTTTTTTTTCCAGCTTTGCTGAGAGATGTATCCCATGAGAAGATGAAGTACATTTCCTAATTCTTTGATGTGACAAAGTTCTAGATAAGCCAGGCTGTTCCTGTCTAAAAATCCCTATAAGGGAAATTTATAGCCTGCCTAGTTTATCCTGAAAAGAGATTTCAGATAAACTCCTAGGCACAGAGACAGAGGAGGAGAAAGAAAATGATGGCTGGGAAAAAGATGTTAGAGGATCACAGAAAGGAATAGGGATGTTGGGTGGGAGCCACAGAGGGTCCATAAGGCTTGAGGATGAGGTGGGGCACACAAGAAAAGAATCAAACCCTCCAGAGACCAGGAAGGGGGCATGTTGGCAACTCCACTTGGAGGGAAAGGAAATAAGTTAGAGATTTAACACTGTGGGAAAACAATATCAGAATGCAAGGTGTTGGAAAAAAAAAAAAAATGGGTATCAAGAGACCTAAACCTTAGACTCTGCTTTGATGTTCATGACTTTCATCTGTGTCTAGATCATCATTTTAAAATCTTTAAACTTAGGAGATAGACATGATTGTTTTTCAGGTTTCCTCCAGCTCTGACATTCAACAATTCTATGAAGAAGGAAGTTGTTTCTTTAAAATCCAAGTTGTTACTTTGACAACACAGTGAAAGAGAGCCTTTGAATCTAAATAATCTGCTCAGGTAAAATAACAGTGAGAGCAAAAAGGATACCAATGTGGCTCCTAAAATTCTCTTTCCCTGTGACAAACAATGGCTGAAGTGAACTCAGGTCATCTATGTAAGTTGGGAAGTGGTCACAAAAAGAGAAGGGCCCAAGAGCTTCTTCAAGCCAAAAAAAAAAAAGAACTCTAAGATATGGTTTTATGAAGTAATGTACACATTTCCTTAAAGGAAAGGCTGTCCATGTAAAGGGTATCTAGTCTTCTATTTAAAGGACAGCAAGAAAAAGAGGAGGGGGCCGGAGGTGCCATAATCATTAATTAACATGACAGTATCAGTGAACATGTATCTGAGCTCTTAAAGTAACTGTGAATCATGGAAAAGTAGTCAGTGGCCAGAGACAGCCACCTTGCTTCTGAGGTGAGTTTTTACCTCTCTCAGAAGTCTCAAAGTTTGCAAAAACTTTCGCCAGATCATGCTAGATAAACAAAAACTCTTCCACTCTCACTTCAGTTTCTCCTAGAATTGTTAAGAGCTGGAGTCTGTTTCCATTTTTTCTAAGGTGACAAGAGTCTTCAATGAATATCAAGAGAGGCCTGTTCAGAAGTTCTGCCAGGAATATTTACAGGCAGAGTAGTTTGCCCCTTTAAAAAAGGGAGAGAAGAAAGAGAAAGAGAGTTTCTCTGAACAGCCCAAGAAACTTTTGATTTGGCAGATCCTTGCTTTCTACATACCAAGAGGTTTATCATTAGAATC
The DNA here is from genome assembly GCF_029378745.1 of Bos indicus. Classification (NCBI taxonomy): domain Eukaryota; kingdom Metazoa; phylum Chordata; class Mammalia; order Artiodactyla; family Bovidae; genus Bos; species Bos indicus. Next base: position 35,592,515 of record NC_091766.1, on the reverse strand, counting down.
CCAAGCGAAGCTATTCTAAAATTTGAAAGTGTTCAGGTTTAGTAGGCTGAGACTTTTTCCTTCTGATGCTCAGAGCAAGGAGATGACACTTGTACATTAGGTCCATGCTAAAATGCAAATTTTTACTCGGTGTCTAATTCTGGCACATTCCATTTGATTTTGCAAAACTCACACACACACACCACAAAGTACTGCATATCTGTATCCTTTCTGAACATGAGCTTCTAAGTGTCCCTGATTAAAAAACATTTAGTTGTTACTTGCTTATACATGAATTGTGAAGCTACACATTGTAACTTCATAGTAATTTAGTTAGTTACAGGGGTAGGGAAGAAAAGAAAAAAAAAAAAAAACCTTCAGCCTGGATTAGCTACTCAGCTTGGTTACAGAGATCCATGGTGTGCCATCCATAGTGAGCATCAAGCAGGGATCAGGGAGCTATTTCTACTCCCTTTTGAATGCACTCCTTATTCAGAAGTCCCTTTTCTACAATTTATGTAAAAACAGACAGTTATTTAAGTTGATTAAGGGTAGGATATTTTTTATGCCTATTATTTCTGAGCTCATTGCCAACTTTCACAAACATGCTCATTTACCAGAGATAATTATGTGTGATTTTCTCCTTTAATGAAAGATAAATAATTTGGCAGTCTTGCCTCACATATTTTTTTCTATTTCAATACAATTCCCTGTTTGGTGGGATGTCCTTTATTCTTGTTCTAGTTAGTGTGTACAATGAGTTTTCTTTAAATCAATTGTGCTGCTTTTCTGTGAGGCACTGCTGTTCATACCAGGTTTATAAAAGACCATTAGAAGCTGATATTACATTAGTTTCTGCTCATAATGATGCAGCTCTTTGTTTACAACTTACATAATTCTCTATAAGGGCAAAGCTTCATCAAACTGGGACAATAGGAATAAAAAGTACATTTCTAGGAATCTAAATAGAATGAACAAGCTTTGACTGGCTCTAGTTTTCATTATATTTCTTTGCATTAATGCAGAAGCCATGTTCCCTGGCCTCAATTCTGAAAAGCAATGATTTGTTGTTTTATTATATGAGCTGGTGTTTAATATTTTCAAGGTAAGATCCATATAGGAAAAATTTGGAAATATATGGCTCCAATTTACTTGATAGTCCCAATAATAAACTCCCTGTTAAATCTGAATCTGGACTAGATTATCCAAACTAAAGAAATATCTGCTTTTAGTCTCACTAGAAAGAGACTGGACTAAAATACAAAAATAACTCCAAACTCTAATCCATTTCTTTCTGTCCAAAAGAACTTCCTGTGAGAGAAATATTGTGTGTGTGCCCAATTTATTATGATGGCCACTAGCCTCACATGGCTACTGAACACATGAAATAAAGTTAGTGTTACCAAACAACTGAATTTTAAATATTATTTTTATTTAAATACATTTAAATAGCCATGTGTGCCCAGTGACTACTGTATTATACAGCATAGCTTTATACTCAACAGTAGAGTAGGAGAAAGTCTACCAGTTTACTCAACTTCAAGGGGTAGTGTTAGGATTTATCCTTGGAGCATCACTCCTAAATTTGTGTAGGCACAGTCTGCAGCCTTACATGATGCTCTGTGGAGGAGTTACATAATTAAATGGAAAGCGGAGGATGTCTCATTTTCCTCCTCCATCAGGAAACAAGAACCAAATTAATTTGGCAGACAGCTAACACCTAGGGAAATATTTAAACCCTCACACCCAACTCCACTATGAAACCCAAATTATGTTTGGAACTCTTCACTATGACTACACCTCCTTCTTAAACCACCTCCTCCTTTAAGTATGTGTATTTAAATCACACTTTGACTACAGTTTGGTTACTAAGAGTAGGGTGTGAGATAAGAGTGCTTCCCCAACAATCTGTTCTGTGTCAAAGACAGAGATTTTTAAAATGTAACCATACTCGTACCCAACTTCATAATCAAATCTCTACTTGGAGGCTTAACAGGCACGTCTGAATGCATACCCTGACATGGTAAAATGCTCAAAATATGATATGATAAGATACTTAATTTCTCTTCAAACCCATTCTTTTCCCAATCTTTTCCATCTCAGCATATGCCATCACCATTCACCTAGCTGCAGAGACCCAGAACAAGGTTAGTTTTGCTTTCCATCCTCTCTCCACATACATTCTCCACCTAATCCATCAGCAAATATTGTTGGCTGTACCTTGAATACCTGTGTAGTCTCTGATCCTCTTCCACAAACTACCATCCTCTCTTGGCTGATTTATAGCCACAGCCATCCCACCCTTTGTGTCAATCCTTTTATGCTCTCCTGCTCTTTATAACCCCTCAACCATAACCCATGATGGGAAGACACTAATAAACAAACCAGGTAAGACCTTGATATGTAACCCCTGACTATCTTATCTCAACTCATATCCTACCAAAGCGCCTCTTGCATAGCCTTCCTGCCATTCTTCGAACACAATAAGCTCACATCTTCCTTAAAGACTTTCACTTACTCTTCAAAGACTAGACTGTTCTTCCCCCCATCTCCCTACTGCTTACATCCTAATTTTTGTTTTCCTGATCACCTTAACTTATCATTTTGTATACATGGACATCACCAGATGTTCAAGACTGAAATCAGATTGATTATATTCTTTGCAGCAAAGATGGAGAAGCTCTACACAGTCAGCAAAAACAAGACCAGGAGCTGACTGTGGCTCAGACCATGAAATCCTTATTGCCAAATTCAGACTGAAATTGAAGAAAGTAGGGAAAACCACTAGACCATTCAGGTATGACCTAAATCAAATCCCTTATGATTATACAGTGGAAGTGAGAAATAGATTTAAGGGCCTAGATCTGATAGATAGAGTGCCTGACGAACTATGGAATGAGGTTCGTGACACTGTACAGGAGACAGGGATCAAGACCATCCCCATGGAAAAGAAATGCAAAAAAGCAAAATGGCTGTCTGGGGAGGCCTTACAAATAGCTGTGAAAAGAAGAGAAGCAAAAGCAAAGGAGAAAAGGAAAGATATAAATATCTGAATGTAGAGTTCCAAAGAATAGCAAGAAGAGATAAGAAAGCCTTCCTCAGCGATCAATGCAAAGAAATAGAGGAAAACAACAGAATGGTAAAGACTAGCAATCTCTTCAAGAAAATCAGAGATACCAAAGGAACATTTCATGCAAAGATGGGCTCAATAAAGGACAGAAATGGTATGGATCTAACAGAAGAGGAAGATATTAAGAAGAGATGGCAAGAATGCACAGAAGAACTGTACCAAAAAGATCTTCACGACCCAGATAATCACGATGGTGTGATCACTCACCTAGAGCCAGACATCCTGGAATGTGAAGTCAAGTGGGCCTTAGAAAGCATCACTATGAACAAAGCTAGTGGAGGTGATGGAATTCCAGTTGAGCTATTCCAAATCCTGAAAGATGATGCTGTGAAAGTGCTGCACTCAATATGCCAGCACATTTGGAAAACTCAGCAGTGGCCACAGGACTGGAAAAGGTCAGTTTTCATTCCAATCCCAAAGAAAGACAATGCCAAAGAATGCTCAAACTACCGCACAATTGCACTCATCTCACATACTAGTAAAGTAATGCTCAAAATTCTTCAAGCCAGGCTTCAGCAATATGTGAACCGTGAACTTCCAGATGTTCAAGCTGGTTTTAGAAAAGGCAGATGAACCAGAGACCAAATTGCCAACATTCGCTGGATAATGGAAAAAGCAAGAGAGTTCCAGAAAAACATCTATTTCTGCTTTATTGACTATGCCAAAGCCTTTGACTGTGTGGACCACAATAAACTGTGGAAAATTCTGAAAGAGATGGGAATACCATACCACCTGACCTGCCTCTTGAGAAATTTGTATGCAGGTCAGGAAGCAACAGTTAGAACTGGACATGGAACAACAGACTGGTTCCAAATAGGAATAGGAGTTCATCAAGGCTGTATATTGTCACCCTGCTTATTTAACTTATATGCAGAGTACATCATGAAAAACACTGGACTGGAAGAAACACAAACTGGAATCAAGATTGCCAGGAGAAATATCAATAACCTCAGATATGCAGATCACACCACCCTTATGGCAGAAAGTGAAGAGGAACTAAAAAGCCTCTTGATGAAAGTGAAAATTGAGAGTGAAAAAGTTGGCTTAAAGTTCAACATTCAGAAAACGAAGATCATGGCATCTGGTCCCCTCACTTCACGGGAAATAGATGGGGAAACAGTGGAAACAGTGTCAGACTTTATTTTTCTGGGCTCCAAAATCACTGCAGATGGTGACTGCAGCCATGAAATTAAAAGACGCTTACTCCTTGGAAGGAAAGTTATGACCAACCTAGATAGCATATTCAAAAGCAGAGACATTACTTTGCCAACAAAGGTTTGTCTAATCAAGGCTATGGTTTTTCCTGTGGTCATGTATGGATGTGAGAGTTGGACTGTGAAGAAGGCTGAGCGCCAAAGAATTGATGCTTTTGAATTGTGGTGTTGGAGAAGACTCTTGAGAGTCCCTTGGACTGCAAGGAGATCCAGCTAGTCCATCCTAAAGGAGATCATCAGTCCTAGATATTCACTGGAAGGACTGATGCTGAAGCTGAAGCTCCAGTACTTTGGACACCTCATGCAAAGAGTTGACTCAATGGAAAAGATTCTGACACTGGGAGAGATTGGGGACAAGAGGAGAAGGGGAGGACAGAGGATGAGATGGCTGGATGGCATCACTGACTCGATGCACATGAGTTTGAGTGAACTCCGGGAGTTGGTGATGGACAGGGAGGCCTGGTGTGCTGCGATTCATGGGGTGGCAAGAGTCGGACACGACTGAGCGACTGATCTGATCTGATCTGAATCTTCCTTCCTTAATCTTCCTCTTAATAATCTTCATATTATTATGTGAAATTATGTCCTTTCATTATTTGTCTTTCTGTTTTTTCCCCCTCTGGTTTCTTCTGGCTTTTCCTATGAGAATGCATGTTCCCATAAAGATTTTATATGTGTCACATAAAGAATTTATCTCATCTCAGCGCATAGAACAATACTCAGCATTAAAGTGGTCAAATATCTATTGACTAGAGTAACAGAGGAGAAGGCAATGGCACCCCACTCCAGTACTCTTGCCTGGAAAACCCCATGGACGGAGGAGCCTGGTAGGCTGCAGTCCATGGGGTCGTGAATAGTCGGACACGACTGAGCGACTTCACTTTCACTTTTCACTTTCATGCATTGGAGAAGGAAATGGCAACCCACTCCAGTGTTCTTGCCTGGAAAATCCCAGGGACGGGGGAGCCTGGTGGGCTGCTGTCTATGGGGTCGCACCGAGTCGGACACGACTGAAGCGACTTAGCAGCAGCAGCAGAGTAACAGAATTTGATTAATCACTCATCCTAACACACATACAATAAAACAGATATTACACAGACACACATGCTATTTAAACACACACACTCACACTCCTTAAAAATTTAAGAGCTGTCTCCTTGTTTTTGTGGAAAAAAGAAAAGAAAAGAAAAGCCCTTAACATGGGTAACGAGGGTTTACACAGTATAACTTCCACCTGTGTCTCCAACATCATCTCAAACCATGCTGAGCCTCAGCCTCTTCATTTCAGCCACACCAAACTTTTGTTTGTCCCATGTATTCAGCATGTCCCCTCACTAAAAGACCTCTGACATACCCTCTGCTTGGAAGGCCTCTCTCTTTCCTTTTGTTCAAGTTAATTCCCCCCAATCATTCATGTAGTAGAACAAGACCACTTTGCACATAGAAACATTTCCTGAACTCCTTAAATAGGTCAAATCTTCCTCCGTAAGCTTGAGACTCCAATGAATAAACAGATAAATGAATGTCAATCCCGTCCTTATGACTCTTGAGCCTCTGAGGACATGTAAGTATTGAAACTTTATCATTACTTGCTGCTTACGGTATTCCAAGTCACTGAAGCTCATACGTAATTACACATTAGTCATATTCCCCCAACCGCAAGGGCTGTAGGCAGGGAGATGGAACAGATCAGCAGGCGCTGCATGCTGTCCATCACCATAATGGTGACAGAGATAAAGCTGACACTGCAGAAGTTACCAGAGCTTCTATTTACTTACTGATATTCACTGTGTTCCCCCAGGAGAGCAAGTAACATCATTTACTTCAGATAAGGTAGGTTTGACAATGTGCTGAACGTTAAAAGGAAAAGAGCCTGGATAAAATGAAAACAACACCGTGTCCTGGTGAGGGGAAGAGATGGATGGGCTATATATAAATGTGAGTTCATTAAACATCAGGAAACAGCAGTTACAACAAGGATTGGTGTGGTGTGCACTCTGTCATTTTCATGTATATTTTCTAAATATCATTTACAAAGAAGTTGCAAGTGAAAAGGTTATCAGGAAAAATATTTTTAAAGGCATATACTGAATTGTGAGAATTTGGGAGATTAACTGGAGCATCAATTAGTTAAGTAGATGTTTATTCATTCATTCAAAAAGGAGAAAAGCATGTCAACTTAAGAAACTGTCAGATCCTTGAGCAACTAACTGGCAGCTCATTGAACAAAATCCTCCAGGTACAATACTTACGCTGGTTCCATGTCTGAGTGGGATTCCTTTTTTCTTGGAGAATTTTTGGGATGAGGAACAAAAGAAAGACTATTCATAAGATGAGTGCACTAGAACTCTGCTGTACGTAGGACCCTGTATATTTAAGGGGAAAATCTGTGTGTCATCAAGTAAAAGGGAGCTCATAGCCAGAGTGTCGTCACATAGCATAATAAGGCCAAGGGTTACATTAGATGCCAACTCTATCTTGGATCTCTCCTGATATCCTTAATTAACTATAATTAAATCCATCTCATACTCATAAAAGATTCATTTCTACTTCTGTCATTTTTTCCTAAAATGACAGGCCCCTTGTCTACTCTCCAGCCAGATGGCTACCTGTCCACTCAGCTACATCTCACTCAAACCTAGTTGTATCCTTCTCATAAGCAACCATGGCTCATCAGGCTATTGACACTGACATTCCCTGAGCATCCTCTGGATTGTCTACTTTTGGTCAGCTCGAGCTCTCAGACAGAACCAAACAATAACACTATTTAAGCTTCCTGGCATGAAAAAGTAACATAATTGTGTTCTATGAAATGAAAGAGGGTACATAGATTAGATGTGTTTTGACCATCAGAAAGCTTATACTGAATTATAAAACAGTAAACTAAGCTTAGTTTTACAGGTTCTAGGTTTTATATTTCTGTATGGATATTTCAAGGAACATAAGCTCAATTTTCAAAACAATTTCAGTTCTAATACAAAAAAAGTCTAAACTTATGTGATAAATATGTATTGTATAAGCACAACTTTAGGAACATGGGTTTAACTGTTCAGGAGATGGTCTCTGATCTCCACGGTTTTATACTTTAGTGATCAGTACAAAGATGTGTATGTACAATCAGGCTGCAAAGTAGGAAGTGCTCTTAAAGGCAAATTCAGGGCTTACAGAAGTAAATTATAGTCCCTAGGCTCTGCCTTGAACAATCACAAAAGATTCCTTAAAGCAGTGATGTTTCAGCTGAGATCTGAACTGCCTTTGAGTTGTTCAGGCCCCAGGTAGGGTAGCTAGAGGGGAAGCAGCAAGAAAAGATCTCTTCAGAGAGAATGCTACATCATCCCGCATCAGAAGCTTCAAAATTTAACCACATTCTGAAATAATGGGGATCACTACGACTAAAAAATAATCAATTAAAGAGTCTCAAAATTGTCATTTTCACATGGGATAAGAGAAAAACATACACACCACCCTTCCACTGATGAAACTATTTCATAGGTGGGGTTTGTAGTAAGTTGAGGTCAAATTTGACAAAAGATTGTATTTAAATTGCCTTCTGAGTAATGACAACAGAGATGGAAAGATAGTAATAT